>NW_008681810.1:4047-4953 GCF_000695815.1 Acanthisitta chloris | reverse complement strand
CCTGAGGTTAACCTGACATGCCAGGGATGGAAGCCTCGTCTTTCCCACAGTGGTGAGCAGCATCTCGCTGGCTGGTTCCTGGGAATCACTGCAAGGTACAGGCTGTGCCGAGGCACAGGGGGCACTCACCTGGCTGCACACCCTGCCCTCTGGGCTCCTGGGCACCCAGAGGTCACCCACCCCGTGCTGGGGGGTGAGGAGGGTGTGTGGGGTCAGCATCATCCACAGGCTGTGACAGCTGGAGGGATATTCCCTGCCAAGTCCCCTCTGAAGAGGAGGACTCACCGCTCCGGACGGGCTCTGCCAGTGCCTCCTTGCCCCTGGATTGTGCCTCACGCATCTGCCAGAGTGGAGGAGAATTTTCCAGCCTGTATTACCCAAGACCCCCAGTCAGCCATACCTTGATCTGATCCTTCAGGTACTCAGCTCGGGCCATCAGGGTCTGGATCTGGCAGAGAGAGAGGGGACAGTCCCTTTAGAGCCAGGCCAAGGGGGATAGGTGGCTGTAGTCCCTTTAGATCCAGGCCAAGGGGGACAGGTGGGTGTCCCACATCTGGTACTCACCTCTGCGTGGAGCAGCTCCCGTCGCCGCCCCACAGGCTCCGCTGCAGAGGGAAGTGCCATGGGATGAGGGATGGGGAGCAGAAACCCCCCCTACCCTGCACCACCCACCACAGCTCCAACTCACCAGCCAGGAGCAGCAGCAGCTCCCCCAGGCTCTGCTGATACAGCTCCAGGGTGGCATCATCATCTTTTCTTTGCCTTCTTCCTCCTGTAGGAGACCCCAGGGGCAGGTTGCAGCTGGGGGGATCCACCAGCTCCCTCCCCACCAGGTTTGCTCCTTCCCCTTCCACTCAAGGGGAGACGGGACCCCCACACCCAACCCTCACCTTGGCGCAGGCCACC
>NW_008681810.1:2743-3963 GCF_000695815.1 Acanthisitta chloris | reverse complement strand
ACCTTGGCAATGGCAGCTGAAGCCATTTCCAGCGCTGCACAGAGCCGAGGCTTGTCCTTGGCCATCTCTGCAAGGGGACATGGCAATGGGGAGTGCCCAAAACCTTCACCCCTCAGCCCAAAACCCTGCTGGTGTCCCCTTCCTGCTCCCAAAACCTTCACCCCTCAGCCCAAAATCCTGCTGGTGCCCCTTTCCTGATTTGACACTAGGGGACCCCAAAAACCTGCTACCTTTAAGGATCTCTCTGGATGGGTTTCCTTTCGCCAGGAGGCTCTTGTTGCTGGAGGAGACCAACACCTTCAGCTCCTCTGCTCGGGAGATGTACTGCCCCACCTGTGAGTATTTTGGGGGTGAGGGGACCCCTGCCATGGGGGGCAGAGGATGGGGGTGCTGCCTCCACGTCCCCAGGAGTTTTGGCTCACCTTGGCCCGGATAGCTTCTTTCCGCCGCGCATCACTTTCATCTGAGAGAGAAAATAATCAAATGCTGTGGTGGGTGGGCTGAAACATGGCCTTCCTGGGGGTGCTGCTCCCCAAAAATGAACCCAGAACCCACATAACCCCCGGGGAGGGGGGACTCACAGTGCAGTGCTGGCACAAAATAATCCAGGGCTTTGCAGTAGAGGGAGAGGGCAGCGTTGGCATCTCCCTCTTGATCCTTCCTCACTGCCTCCACCACCAGGTCGGTCTGGGGGATATGATGGGGGGCTCATGGCTCAGCCTCCACTGCTTCCCCAGGGCCCAGCCCCCCAGGGCCCTGCTCACCGCCTTGCCCAGGCTCTCGGGGCCAGGGACGTGCTCCATGTCCACGAAGGGGTGGGCAAAGAAGTGCTCGAAGGAGATGCGCTTCAGAGGGTCCCTCTCCAGGAGCTGTCCCAGGAGATCCCGGCATTCCGGGGAGAGCTGGGGCCGGCTGGGGAGCTGGGGAGGGAAGGGGCTGAGAATACTGACCACTGTGAGAACCCATGGAATCACAGAATATTCAGAGCTGGAAGGG
This sequence comes from Acanthisitta chloris, assembly GCF_000695815.1. NCBI lineage: Eukaryota > Metazoa > Chordata > Aves > Passeriformes > Acanthisittidae > Acanthisitta > Acanthisitta chloris. The sequence continues at coordinate 2,967 of NW_008681810.1, read as the reverse complement.
ACCCACGAGGATCACCAAGTCCAACCGTTGGCCCCACATAGGACACGCCAACAATCCCACCCTGTGCACTATCCAAGCATTTCTTGAGCTCTGTCAGGCTTGGGGCCATGACCACTGTCCTGGGGAGCTGTTCCACTGCCCACACACTCTCTGGGGGAAGAACCTTTTCCTGACACAACTTCAGGCCATTCCCTCGGGTCCTGTCACTGGCTGCGGGAGAGATG
>NW_008681810.1:1985-2370 GCF_000695815.1 Acanthisitta chloris | reverse complement strand
ACCCCCGCCCTGGGGCAAGACCCTTGCCCTGACACAACTTCAGGCCATTCCCTCGGGTCCTGTCACTGGCTGCGAGAGAGATGTCAGTGCTGCTCCTCCACTGCCCCTCGTGAGGAAGCTGTATATAGCCATGAGGTCTCACCTCAGCCTCCTCTTCCCCAGGGTGAAGCCATGAGGTCTCCCCTCAGCCTCCTCTTCCCCAGGGTGAAAAGACTAAGTGACCTCAGCCACTTCCCCTCAAGGCCCTTCACCATCTTTGTTGCTTCCTTGAAACACTAATAGTTTTAGATCCTTTTTGTATTGTGGTTACCCAAACTGCACACGATATTCAAGGTGAGGCTGCACCAGCACAGAGCAGAGCAGGACAGCCCCCTCCCCCTTACCC
>NW_008681810.1:0-1917 GCF_000695815.1 Acanthisitta chloris | reverse complement strand
GACACAGATGTCCCTCCTGGCTGCCAGGACACACTGTTGGCTCAACCCCTCCAGCTCCATCCCACCAATTACCTCCACAGCCCGATCACTGCGGATCTTCTCCTCCAGCTCGGCAAAGGAACGGGAAGCAAAGGGTGGCTTCCCAAAAAGTGCTTCTGTGGGAGAGGAAGGACAACTGTGGGGGGAAGCAGAGGGGGAAACTGGCCTTGAGAGGGGGGATAAAAGCAAAATCCTACCATAAAGGATGACACCCACGGACCACAGGTCCACGCGGGCGTCGTACTGCTGCCGACACACCATCTCGGGGGCCATGTAGAGGGGCGACCCACGCAGGACGTGCTTCTCATCCCACGGGGACATGTACTGTGCAAAGCCGAAATCTGCGGGGACAGAGTTCGTGGGGGGACAAGGAGAAGGAATTTCCCCCCCCCAGCCCCTCCCAGGGAGCTGCCCTGACCTGCCAGCTTCAGCAGGGGGTGATCCGGGGTGCTCAGCAGGATGTTCTGCGGCTTCAGGTCCAGGTGGGAGATGTTACGGTCATGGAGGAACTTGAGGGCACAGGCTGGGCAGGTGGATGGGTGTGTGGCAGCACAGCACTGCCCCTCCAAACCCCCAGGGAGTGGCCCTGGCAGAGCCTGCGTGGGAGAGGGGAAGGGTGTCCTTACCAAGCTCAAGCTGCTGCAGGAAGATTCGTGCCACCTTCTCGGGGAGGATCCTGCGCATCCGGATGAAGCGGGAGAGGTCCCCCCCAGCGCAGAATTCCATGATCAAGTAGATGTGATCATTGTCCCACTGTGAGGCAAGAGGACCCCATGATCATGCCACCCCAGCCAGTCCCACCCATGCAGCTTTGCCCAGACCAGTTTGCCCAGTTGCTGGCACACCCTTGGCAAGCTGGGATGGACCCAAACTGGAGTAGCTCTGGGTTGGAGCCCTCTGGGAAGCCCCAGCCCACCTGGAAGTCCTTGAGCTCCACGATGTGTGGGTGGCGGATGCCCTTGAGGATCTCGATCTCTGTCAGCAGGTTCTCCACTGACGCTCGGTTCAGGCTCTTCTTATTCACACACTTGATGGCCACCACCTCACGTGTGTCCTTCTGCCAATGAGGGGACAGCTCTGGAGACCCCACCAAAACAACCACCCTGGGCTGCCCCTCCAGCCTGACAGGTGGGGAGGGGAGGGAAGGAACCCCTAGAAATAGGGTAGCAGGTCCCATGTGGGGGCTATAAAATCAAAGAATTTAAGGGTTTGGAATGGACCTTAAGGATCATTCAGTGTCAACCCCCTGCCAAGGGCAGGGACACCTCCTACCAGGACAGGTTGCTCAAGGCTTCATCCAACCTGGCTTTGAACACTGCCAGGGCTGGGGCAGCCACCCTCACAGGAAAATACTTTTCCCTATTATCTAATCTAAATTTCCCCCCTTTCAATTTCTCCCCTTTGACCTGTCACTGCAGCTCCTAACCAAGAGTCCTTCTGCAGCTTCCCTGGAGCTCCTTCAGCTCCTGACAGGTTGCTCTGAGCTCTCCACACAACCTTCTCTTCTCCAAGCTGAACAGCCCCAACTCTCTCAACCTGTCTGCATAGGGGAGATGCTCCAGTCCTTTTATCAACTTCGTGGCCTCCACTGGACTTGCTCCAACACGTATACATATATACACACACCTTACATATATATATATATATATACACACCCCATATATATATCTCAAGAGCACTACAGGGGTCGTACCCCACGTGGAGGGCTGGAAAATGGGGGTCCCTGGAGGAGCACCGCCGCGGCAGGCCAGGCCCTACCTTCCTGTAGGCCTTGTAGACAGTGGCGTAGGTGCCGGAGCCGAGGCGCTCGGTGAGGATGAACCCGTCCAGGCGCGGTGGGGCCCAACTGGCCCCGGCCATAGCCTTCCCCCCCACCCC
>NW_008681809.1:10407-17224 GCF_000695815.1 Acanthisitta chloris | reverse complement strand
GGTGCCCGAGCAGCATTCGCGTCCTGCGTGCGCTGAAAACTATTCTGGGGAAAGTTGTGGCGTGTGCTAGGGGAGGAGAAGTGGTGTGAGATCGGCGAGTGGAGCGGGGACAAAAGGCCCAGCCCCGGACGGGAGGGTTTGGTTGGAGCTGAGGAGCAGGTGGAGCAGCAGCGCTGGGTGCGTTTGGGTTTGGTTTTGGTTTCGGTGTGTTTGTTACCAGTGTGTGATCCTGACGGGATCACCGCGGCAGCACGTGCTTTGGGAAGGTGTTCACAGCACAGGAACAAAGCTGTTCTGGGAATGTCTCACAGGATCAGAGGTCGCTCTGAAACAGACGTGGGATAGCTCTGGCTCTGAGGAGTCTGTAGCCTTTGCCTTTCTTCCCTCTCCAACCTTCTTAGACTGGCAAGGAGTAGTGCAGCTCTCCAGCCTTGGTTTGGGCTGTTTAGATTCCATTAGCAATTCTGAAGTGAAAATGAAGTTCCTCAGACCACTGGTTTGCATTGTTTAGGAGCAAGGTATTTTCCTCTTCAGGCTGCAGTAAGAGGTGATGCAAGCTTTGTGCTTGAGTTTGGTGATACTTTCAGGGATGGAGAATTTGATGGACAATTTGTTGCTTTGTCTCTGAGTGTAGGAATTAGGGCTGGCTGTTCTGAAATGGATGATTTAGCAAGATTTAGTGATCATTTCCCCATGTAATTGATGCTCAAATTGAAGTGCTGCCCTGCAATCATTTAAGAGCTTCTGTCTTCTCATGCTAGGCCTGCTGCTTTAGCTTGAAGTCTGTGGTGCTTTGCCTTCCTTTTTGTTACTTTTGCCATTGTTCTCTCTGACTCAGATTGCTCATTTTATTTTCATGCTTGATTTTTTTCTCTGCTTCCTTTGTAGTGCTTTGCTACAAGGGTTAAATCAAAGGAGACAGTTGTACACCAGATCCTCCAGTGGGCAGATGTGTGTCAGTGAGGTTATGAATACTTCACATCTGTGTTATTAACAGGCTCCATAAACAACAGGCTTCATCTAATCATACTAAAATAGGCTTAGCACCATCCTGCTCACTACTCTTAGCCATGCTCTATGATTTTTTTTTATGCTTATCTTCTGGAATCAGCTGTACAATGCTTTTTAAAACAAGAATTTTAAACTTCAACCTCAGTGCAGTGCACTGGAATGAACCTCAGTTAATTTCTCTGGAGACTTATGTTGTCACTTACTCAAAAAGGCACAGTACAGGCACTATGCAGCTTCCAGTACAGGATTATAGGATTCATATTCTTGTCTGTTACCACCCATTTTGCAAAGAAAGAGTAAAGATGTAAGGAAGAAAAAAAAAGGGGAAGGTGAAAGAAGCTGAGAGAAAACCCCTCTTCCTGCTCCTTTAAGAAAGTGGATGTTGTCTCTGTTGGCATAATAGTGGTTTTGTCCTCAGGGCATTTTGGTTGCAGAGGTCTTTAGGTGGGAGATGGCTGAAGGAGAATGGGAAACTGTTGCTGGATTTTCTTAGAAAAAAAGCATAGAATAGATATCTTGAGAGACCAAAAAGGGAATGGAGAAAAATTTGATGGAGATGATCAAGGGAAGGGAATTGAGATGGGAAAGATCTGTGATTCATGTAGAGAAACATGATTTATTTGTTTTTACAGTTAATAGGCCATTCTTGTTAGCTGGATTATAACAGGGATAAGAAATTTTCATGAAAAGCTTCTGAGTTGCTTCCTCAATGCATTCAAGTGGTGCCTTACCTTGTGCTTGTGTAGAAGTCAGTGGTATTGCAGCAGGAGCTAGTTCTGGCAGAGCTCACACTGTAATTGTTCCTGGGACTGGAGTTTAAAGGTAGTCTTGAGCAAGCTGAGTGGCATCTGCTAATAAACCAGCCATGGTAAATTGTGGTTCAGTGGAGGTACTTTCATAGCTGATAACTGCTGTCTGTGGTGTCCTAGTTGGAGGTTATTGTAATTACCAGTTGGGCTGGTAATTGTACCTGAATTAGTGTAGACATTCTTTATGTGCAGGATTCTGTCCTAAGGATTAGACTGATTTAATGCAAGGAATGTGTGACTTCAAAGGTGTGATCAGTGTATGATGTGTTGGTTTTTTTGATTCTAGGATGGCGTGTGGTACTCAGCCATCTTAGAGTTGTGGCTCTTTGGTGTTTCCTTTCACAGGAAGGTCCATCTGTCTATGTGTGCCCACTCTTCCTTGGGAGATGTCCAGTGTTTCCAGCTATGCCCGCCGAATGGCCCGGCTGAGTGCTCAGATATTTGGAGATGTTGTCAGGCCAACTGACTCGAAGTCTATGAAAGTGGTGAAGTTATTCAGTGAGCAGCCCTTGGCCAAGCGCAAGGAGGTGTACAGCTGGTATCCTCCTCACAACACCTACTACGCCCTCATGAAGAAGCTCCGTTTCTTTGGTCTCTACAGGTGATTTCTGTGCTTACAGGGTGGGAGCAGGACTGGAGATGGGAAAGGGATGGGTGTGTGTCTTGTTACAGTGATTTTCCTCAAGAGAAAGAGGAAAAAGATTTAGTTCTGAATATGGTGCATATGGAAATAGTCCAGACACACCTATAGGCTCGGGGGAGAAGGGTTTGAGAGAAGCCCTGCAGAGAAGGGCTTGGGGGTGTTGGTTGATGAAAAACTCAACATGAGCTGCCCAGAAAGCCAACTGTGTCCTGGGCTGCATCAAAAGGAGTGTGGCCAGCAGGTCAAAGGAGGTGATTTTCCCCTTTACTCTGCTCTTATGAGACCCCACCTGGGAGTACTGCACACAGTTCTAGTGTCCCCCATGTATGAAGGACATGGAACTGTTGGAGCAAGTCCAGAGGATGCCACGAAGTTGACAAGAGGACTGGAGCACCTCCCCAGTGAAGACAGGCTGAGAAAGTTGGGACTGCTCAGCCTAGAGAAGAGAAGGTTGTGTGTAGACCTCATAGCAACCTTCCAGTATCTGAAGGGCCTACAGGGAAGCCAGAGAGGGACTTTCTAGGAACTGCAGTGACAGGACAAGGGGCAATGGTTATAAATTGAAAGAGGGGAAATTTAGATTAGATACAGGAATAAATTTTTTACACTGTGAGGGTGGTGAGACACTGGCACAGGTTGCCCAGAGAAATTGTGGATGCCCCAACCCTGGCAGTGTTCCAAACCAGGTTGGATAAAGCCTTGAGCAACCTGGTTTGGTGGGAGGTGTCCCTGCCCAGGGCAGGGGGTTGGGACTAGGCGATTTCTAAGGTCCATTCCAACCCCATAGTACACTATGATACCATGAAATGCACACTTGATTGCTGCACTAAGGAAAGAGAGTAAATAAGTGGCTGCTGTCTAACCCTTACCATAATTGGAACCTTTTGTGAGAAAGCCTTTAGGCGTAGTTGTGGGCAAGCAGTTGTATAAGAAATAGTTCCTGCTTTGGCGTTGTGGGGAAGGGAAGAGAGTTTTGTGATAGACAGGAGATAGTTCTATAGTTCTGAATATGGCAAATAAGTGTGCTACAAAGAGATGATGTTACCTTAACACAGAAATTGCACTAAGACAGTCTTGTATGTATTCCCCAATCATTCAACAGCTAATAAGAAATTTAGAAGAGAAGGCCAGAGGGTCTTTTAATCTTTTAAAATAAATCAAGTTAAATTAAATTCAAATGTGGTTTAAATAGCCTTGTTAATTCCAGCTTCATCCAAACCAGTTGTCTAATTTCTAAGTGAATTTTTACACTCTCTAGCAGGAAAAACTGCACTGCTAAAGAACATCAGCAGGAGTCAAATGCAGGTCTTTGACTTCAATCAGGTAGCACTAATGAAATCCCTTAAAAGTGAGGCTGCCAACCCTGTCAGGTCAAACCAGATTAAATTCTAGTGCTAGTATCACAACACTAGTCATCAAGGATTGCCTTCAGGATGCGCTTGGTTTAGGTGGGTGTGCAAACACTTTCTGGAATAGCTGTTTATTTACATAGAAAGCTTCAATGACACTGAATCTGAAGTTCCTTCTCCAGCAGCTGTGTATACAGAGAGCTTGTAGAGGATCAGGCTTGCAGCTCAGAAATATGTAATGAAGAGTCGTAGGCTAATAGGCCCTGATACTAAATCATAAGCTCTTTGTTTCTGTTTAGAGAAGTTGTGTTTAAAAATAGCAGTGCAGCAGTTTTAAGCCATGTAGAATACAGTTATGACTTTTGAAAATTACTTTGCACTAAAAAATACAGGGACAGAGATTAATAGAATTTATTAGAACATTATTGAGGATTAATTATCTCTGCCAGCCCCTTCATCATCCTTCCTGTTTTATTCTCCTAGGAAGATTCTACCAGTACTGATGCTTTCTTCATAACTCATTCTTAAGTCACCTGAGAGCAGGTTCATGTGCTGTAATTACTGCTCAGCAGGTCTCTGTTTCCTTAGAAGGTAATGACCTGAACTTAGTATCTAGCACAGGAACACAATGTGCTATTGCTAGACTGCTGAGCTAGGTGAGAAGGGGGAAACTCTAATTCCTTTGTCTTCCTGATTTTTATATTTTACTGCTCATTTAAACACAGTGGATCAATAAATGCAATTGATATAATCCATATGTGCACACAGCATTTGTTGCTGAGAAGGGCAACCTTGTTAGTTCTGGAAGTATCAGGGGAGATCTCAGGTTATTATTCAGTGATACTGCTAGCAATAACATGGAGTGCATGGCAGTGAGTTTCGTTGTGAACTTCATGGTTAATAAAACATGTTTTGAGGGGGTTTTTCATTATCATATAGTTCAAAGAACCTTTCACTTCTCAGTATTCCAAGAAACAGAGTAACTTTTTTCTTTTCTCCCCAATCTAGGGATGAGCATCAGGACTTTAAGGAGGAGATGAGGCGATTGAAAAAGCTCCGTGGGAAGGAAAAGCCAAAGAAGGGGGAAGGGAAGAGAGCTGTCAAGAAGAAATAGTACAGTTTGGACAATATGATGAACTACTCTGGAAATGCTGCAGAGGCCTTGGCATGTGAGCGGTGTGTGGGGCACAAGAAACACAGTGAAATGGCTGGCTCCACCTTGGGAATGCACTTGGGTCTTTGAACTTTTATTAGGTTTGAATTTCTGTACTTTAAGTGTACTGTATATTGCAGCACATCAGTTTGTCAGAGCCCTCTCTTAACCGAGTAGTAAAAACAGTAATAAAAACAAATGTTCAGTGTTTTTTCTTGCAACCACCTGTAGCTGTCTGTTTTTCTCAGAATTTTTCTCTGGAAATTTGTTTTCATTGTTTTACTTTGCATAAATATCAACAGTTTTGCAAGTGGCCACAAAAAAAAAAAAGCTGGAAATTTGTTTTCATTGTTTTACTTGCATAAATATCAACAGTTTTGCATGTGACCACAAAAAAAAAAGGTTTTCCTGCTTCTTCTGCTGCTTGTCATCCTGCCTGTTGCAATGAGTTCCACTTCAGGTAGCTTTTTTTAAGTTGCTGTTAGAATCTGTTGTTCTGCATTTCTCTCTGGACAATACTTCCCAGTGTGTTGCCTGCCCACAGCACTCACATCGTACCCTGAACATTTACATACTGCAACAGAAGAGGCTGAAATGTTAATTAATAATTAAACAACTAAATCCATATAGTAATGAAATCACTATATGCAATAATTAAACTTAATCTTATTACAGTACATTTACTTTGCCTGGCAGACGTGCGAAATACTGCACAAGATGATGAACACTTTTGTTAGCATTCAGTGTGGGGTTTTATCACTAGACCCCTTCAGTGTTGCTAATACTAATGATTGCATACATCTACTCTTACCTGTAAGGGAATAGAAAGTACAGAATGCAGCTGTGCTGCTTTGCCTGGCCAGATGTGCATCTTGCCTGTGTGTGCCCTGAAAGAACATCTTTTAATTTCCAGACCACATAAGTGTAAAGAAATATCCTTGAGGTAGTAAAGGAAATCTATTAAAAATGTGGAGTGACTGAAGCAGAAAGTGTGTGCACTGTTAGCTTGGGGTATGCTTCATTTTGTGTACAGAGGCATTCTGAAGTAGGGAGCAGTAGTAACCTACTGACATTTTTCAATCAAATTGTTTAATTGTTCAAATTTAAGTGTATGTGAAGGGATCTGTCTGATCAGTGAAATTGGTAGGTCTACATAGATTTGTAACAGCTCAACAACTTGACCTCACCAAGGTTATTAATTGAAGAGATGCTGATAGTGTTAAGGGTGTTTCTGGTGAGCTGTGTAGCTCTTGTTTAGTGTCCTTACTGTTATCTGCTTTTCTAAGCTCTAAGAGGAGCTGATTTTAGGAAATCTGCAGTGTTACGGGAGAAGCACATGAGTTCTTAACCACAGTCAACAAAATGCTATGGAAGTTAATATGCAATGTGTCTGCTCTGTACTGTAGGGATAAGTTTCTCTATTACTCTAATTTAAAATCTTTTTAGTAACTTCAAATTCTTGCTCAACTCTAATGAGCTTATGGGACTTTAGTGTTTTGTGATGTCTGGATACTAATGTATCCAGAGCCTGTGATGGGTCCTCAGGGAAGTACTTGGTTCCTGGGACATGGGCATGCAGCTGAGGGGAAGTGGTCTGGTTCCCTTGAATTCTTCTTCAGGAAGAGGTGCTGCTAGGATTCACATACTAGGTAAGAAAGGCAATTATCCAAGTGGAAAGGTTGCTGCTGCCTCACACAGTTTCTGGCTATGGGTGTGAGGAGTGACATTGCTTAGTTGCTTTGGTGGAAAGAAGTGTTCTGAACTTCTTCAGCAGAATTACTGCAGCAGCTCTGCACAGCTGGTGGTTGTACTTACCACAGCTTTGCTGGCAAGAACTTGATGTCTTCTAAAA
>NW_008681809.1:0-10395 GCF_000695815.1 Acanthisitta chloris | reverse complement strand
CTACAATTTACAATGCAAAATCAACATCATCTCTTCTGTTCCTGTGAAACACTTAAAGCTTTGACAGTATAAACATGCAAGAGACCAAAAGTCTGCATGCATCAAAAAGGACATTCGGGTTCTGCTCTACTAAAGGAAGTATGCATGGCCTTAAATTGTGCATGTGTGGAGACCTGGCTGTGATATAAGATGCTTACCCAGCATGATGGGCCACGCTTGTGCTTTGGAATCCATGCTTAGCTACTAAAGGACTGAGAGCAGTGAATGTTATCCATACTCTGTATCTTAGTGTGTTGTCTTGCTAGACACAGAAATGGACTCAGCAGTGTAGCATTAGATAATTAGGCTTGAGAATTGTATCTGTTCTTCCTTCTTTGCTCCAAGCCACCTTGCTATTTATGGATAACATGGACAGGAAAGCGAGTGGCTTGCTTGGCTACTTGTATATAATGATCCCCCTTTGTAACTTCCCAGAGCAAACCTGCTCAAGCATCAAAGCAGTGCTCTGGGAACATACTTTGGGAAGGTGTTCACAGCAGCATATCCAAAAAGGGAGAGAAACTGGTGGAAGTGCCTGGGAAGTAAGCAAATGTGAAACAAATAGAGTGAATTGTTGATTTTGATCTTTTCTCTGCACCATTTGCAAAAGCAAAGTAGACGGAGTGAAAAAATACCCTGTTTCTGAAAGAGCAGTGCAAGTACAAGGGACCCATGCCTAATTTTTCATGATCTTTCTTACATAATAGTACTCCTTTGATAGAATTCAACCTTCTCAAAAATGGCTGTTTTCCACCGTAAAATAACAATGACTCAGCCATTATTGGAGTACATCTTGGTATTAGGTTAATCCATTGGTTGCTGGGAGTGTTAGCATAACTGTTTTGTTCCAGAAAATACAGTCTGCTCCTCTCCATAGCTGGGATAGAAATAGGCACTTTCCTGCTTCACTTCTAATCTGTACTCTTCATTTAGGGACAGACATTGCCTGAAGAAGACTGTTTTTTGAAGCACAGGGACTAGACAAATTGTGAGTCAATCCTGAAAGATTGTGCCAGGTAAAAATACAGTATGTAGGAGGGGGAGGAGAGTTTGAGCCATGTTCTGAGAGGTGAGGACAGCAACACTAAAGCTTCACACAGCTATTGGTATAGTGGCATATCCATTTTATGTACAAATATACAAGTTCAATTGTATTGTTTGTATTTTTGGCTTTCCCCTTATGATGATTCCTTTCACCATTCAAAGGGCTGTGTCTTGTTACAAAATTCACTCTTCCCGAGGGTATGAGCTGACTGCTCTGGGCACATGTTTAGATGGATGTTTTAATCCTTGATTGGAACACAGCTGGTTAGCTGACCTCCAAGGGACTAACTGAGAGTAAAACCCCTAACCTCTTCCCAATCCTGAGCATCTTTATGAAGTGCCACTGCTGCCTCATTTCACAATGCTTTAACTCTATCTGTCTTTAATTAGACTCTGCTATGATATATTCATAGCTGCTGAGCACAGCCATGATAATCACAGGCTATTTTGTAAACAGGCTGACCCAGTTGCTGCATATATCCCACAGGGAATGCAGCTATTGCCAGAACCTCTTGGTATTGAAAGTCCTGCAGGCAGGACAGCTCACTTGACTGTACTTCCTAATGGTGGAAGGAAAGAACCCTGCAGTCTGTCAGAGAAATATTGACTTGAAACAAGTTGCTCCTAATGTGGAAAGAGTTTATTCTGCTTATTAAAACAACATTTACACAGGTCAGTGAAATCACCTGAGTTGCTCTTGGTTATAGGCAAATGCTTTGTCCTGCTTGCCTTTGTTTCTCCAAGAGTAAAATTAGAGTAATGATCACTCAGTGAATAACATCACGAGGTTAAGCTGCTTCCATGATGGGAATTTACCCCGGGAGAACCCTGTGTAAAGAGCAGCTTAGTCTGGTTGTGGTAGGACTTGTAGCTCTGTATGAGAGATGTTTGTATACAAGTTGATGACATTTTTAACACATAAAATAGGCTGTGGTACATTACTATGTTCACTGTTCTGCTTTAGATGTTAGAGACTTCGAATGTTGAAAAAAAATCTTGATTTGGTCAGAAAGTAAATTTAAATAAAAACTTTCTTAAACTGGAAATATTTTTGAATTTTTAAAGTATCTTTGTACATATTCCTCTACCACTTGGAGTTTGCAGGACATTTTAGGAGCATTTTAAAAACCACTAATTAGTGAAGCTTCACAAATCTGAAAGGCTGATTTGATGAGGGAATTACTGTCTTGTATGTTTTTTCTTCCTTCTAAAGCAGAAAGGATAATATGCAAAGAAAACAAATGCTATGGGGATCTCAGATCAATTCCCTTAAACTCAGTTCTCCTCTGTAACTGGTTGTGGCACTTCTTGAACAATCCCTTGGGAGTAGATCCTGAAAACAAAATGCTTCAAGGGGACATTCCATTCATCATCCTGATACTGAGGTGTGTGAGAGCAGAAACTCTTCCTGTTTAACCTCTTCCAGGGGCAGCATCATTTCTCTAAACTGTCCTAACAAGAATGGAAAACTCAAAGGTTCTAGTGATAATTTACAAACAAGCAAAAAGGATTTATGAAGCATATAAGAGGAAGCAGAAATGAAAACAATACCCTTATCATAAATCCTAGAGGTAAAACTTAAATTATATGTGTGGGCCATCTATTATAATGGATCTTTCTGTGCCTGCACAGCTGGGGTAGAATGAAGAAACAATTTTTTTGTCTCTTCACTTCTTTCTCCTCCTTTCTTTTCCTTGTCCTTTCCCTCAAGTGTAATAATAATAATGTCTTGACTACAGAGAGGAAGGAACAGACAGGAAAACATCTGAAAGAATTTGCTTGTGAAGGTTCAGTCATAGCAGAGCACAGCTATGTTGTGTTCAGAGTGGGAGGAGCATGGCTGTAGACAGATATTGGAGGGACATCACCACCACACTGGCTGAGAAATTATTTAGGGTTGTCTAAGAGGATAAATATGAAATCAACAGAATAATGATCATGGCATGGCAGTGTCTTTACACATAGTGTGTTGAATTGTTCTGGGTGGAATAGTGGAGAAAATTCCACAAGGCGAAACATTTAGAAAAATTGAGAAGATTCCCAAGAAGTGGGTTTGGCTTACGTTGTCTGACTCAGGCAGAGCTAGGCTGAGCCAAGTGTTACAAAACATAGCACTGGGACCACTTCTCTCCTGGAAGAGGAGGAGGCAGATTGGATGACCTAATACATTTTCTCATATCATAGCTAGCTCTGTGAAAACAAATCTCACCAAGAGCTAAGAAAGGATTTTTATATCCATTAGATTTTCTGTCTATGCTTGAAAGTACTTCACTTCATCCCAGGGCTCCTAATGCTGTTTGTAAATATTTCATAGAGTTCAGAGGGTCTCTCCCACTTGAGTTGTTGTTTCTGTGGGTCTGATGTTTGCCTCATGGGCTGTTTCAGTAAATAGGCTTTTAATGGTGTGAGGAGCAAAATCCACCTGAGGTTCAGAAAGTCTAAAAGTCATCCTACTGCCACATGCAATGCTGTGTCACTGCAAACATGCAATTCTAAATGCATCACATTCCTCAGTTTCCACTACAGTCTTGCCTGGATAAAAGTGAATGGGGGCACTTGGCTCTCACCTTTCAAAAGCTGATTCACACATCTCCAGATGTGGGCCAACTTTAGAAGTTGGGTGAATATTGAATATCACCAACTGGTATCAACGGGATCTACCTCTGCATAACAGCTAGGGAAATCCTATGCCAGCACACAGGGCTGTAGTCCCCTTTAGCATTTGACTAGTAGCAGCAGGACAGGGCTGATGAAACATCTTGTCTCTAGAGGCTCTGTCCTGTCTGTGCAGGCAATAGCTGCTTCCCCAATGATACTCAGTGTTGATCAGAATAATGTTAGGCTGCCTGGGTACCATGCATTGGTTTCTGCAGAGAAGAGAGCTCAGGTAGCTTAAGGAGAGCCTCATCCTGCAAAAGACTGGAGCAGTACAGCTGAAGTGGCTGTGCTGGCACCAGGGTGATGCTCTTATTTACAACCAGCAGCCACCATGGGAAGGTGTGACGTTTGTAGTTTCTCTCCTTGCATGTGAGGGAGCCTGTGTGTGACAGGCAGCATCAAGCTGCTGCTCAGATTACTTCTGAATAAGCAGCAGGCAATGACAGATGATCTGAAGGATATGAGGGTACTGCATTCAGTATTGAACCGTCCACTTAGCAAAGAAGTTTATTGTTGGGCTTTTTTTTTAACTATTTCTAAGGTGTCAGAGTTTATGCTGGGGTTTTTTTAAGTCAATGAGATATGAGTGATGTTTCAGCTGACATTGCTTAGTATTGCATCTAGTTTGTAGGCATAGGAGCCTTTAAGTGAAGGCTCCAGCCTAAAGTGGTCTCAGCTGGCTTGTCCAACCTGGCACATTTATATGGGAGAGGAACCCAGACAAACAACATTTCTGGCAGGAGTGGATGAGAGGCAATTGCTGTGCAGGGTGTGTGTGAGACAGCATGTGCTATTGCCTTGGCTGTCTGTCCTGGGTCTTTTTGGTGCAACTGATGTGCAGGTAAGTGTTGTTGATAAGCTCTAAACTTCACAAATGGTTTTTGAATGAACAATATAAACAGTAAAGCAAGAACTAGGCTGGAGTATGTCATACTTGTTACTGACAACTAGAAAGTAACACTGCAGTCTCTTTATTTCTCTGCGTTTGCACTTAGTCATTCTGCTTATATGCTGTGATGTTTGCCAAAATGCTGCTCTGTTGCCTGACGCCAGTACAGACAACAGCATGATGTGCCTCTGTATTTTCAAACTCAAGTTGTTTGATAGCATCATCAAGTTTATTATTAAACATTATTGCCCTCTGAGGACAGAGAGCAGGGTCTTGACTAGGTATGCAAACCACCTAAAAATAAAATGAAATGAAGATCTAAGCTGGAGTCATGTAGAATTCCCCCAGAGGGGGGTAACAGAAACTGTGTTCATTTACCAAATGTGTCTTCCAGAGAGAGAGGTCTCATTATCTTAAAAAGGAATAACCACATCCAAGGGCCTTCAGCATAACTGCAAGCTTCAAGTCATCCCCAGCATCAAAAACATGGAGAGGTCATTGACCACTGTACCAGAAATTTTGCCTTTGGCCAAGTGTGTACTTGCAGGAATGATGAGAATATAGCGACGTGGTTAGGAGACTCCTAATTCCCACTTGCTTGGCAGGCAGCTTGCCTCTATAGGGGAGACTAAATGTCTGTGAGGCTTGTGTTGTCTCTGTGGGAGTGAGGACTAAAAGACAAGGATGGATTATGAACTGTGATACTGACTCTGTCAGCAAAAGGCACTCTCTCTCTCTCTCTCTCTCCAGGCCAATACCAACCCTGATGGACTTTTTCTGCTCAGTGAAGATGCTGAAAACTGAAAGGTGCAGTTACTGTCTAAACTGGTATTAGGTCAGAGATGTAGGTAGTCACCAACATGTCTGTAAAGTGCTAGAGAATCAAATTACAGCAGGTATTCAGGCCAAGGGAAGCTCAGCTACCCTGGATGTTATGAAGGAAAATCCTAACACTGGAACATAATTGAAGTCATTTTCTGAACAGCAAAATTACTTGATTGAGGTGGCATCCTTTCCTGCCCTTTCTTGGAACACATTCAATCACATTAGTGAGGTTTTTTTTGTGCCTAAATGGAATGATTTTGAGTTATAAAATGTGATTATTTGCACTGGAATAATAATGTGAGGAATCTAAAACTATTTAGTCCTTAAAGCTGATCAGCTTATCACTACCCAGCACAAAGGACCCAGAAATCAGATATCCAAGCAAGGTGAATGTGTTGAAGCCATGACCAGGGTTGCTACAGGAACAGGAGGGTCTTGACTAATCTTCTAAGATTTGGTCCTGGGTTTTGTAAAGTACAACAGGCAGGAAAAATCAGTATTCCTTACTCCTTTGTTTCCCTGTTTTCACCTGCTTCTTGCTTCCTAGGAGAGATGCATCTTCTTCTCCAGGGCCTACTTCTACTATGTTCTCTCTCCATCTAATCTTTTACCCCATCCCTCCCCCTCCTTTTCCACTGGCTGCTATTTCTGTTCCCTTAACGGTGCTTTCTGGGCTCATACTTTCTCTTGATGGTCCCTTATATGCCACATCTGTCGGTATTTACACTGCTGTTCAATGAAACATTGGCTTTCTCAGCTTCCCATGTGAGGGACTGAAGGTAGGAGGCAGCAGAGAGAGAGGCAGAACAGTATGATGCAGCACACACATTGCTGGTCCTGAAGTCACGGCTCAGATAAGGAAGGAAAGAGGTTAGCACTGTGTTCTCGTGATGCTGAACATGCAGGGTATGGAAGGGACCTATATGCAAAATCAATCCCGTGTCCCTGCCCTATCAGCTTTCCTGCTCCCTCCCTCCCACATGTTGCCTCCAAAGAAAAATGTTTTGATTGTTACTTTCTGAGGATTTGGGTTGTGGTTTAGGGAGAGAAGAGCAACAGTTTTATAAATAATGACTCTCAATTCCTCTTGAATCAAATGAAAGCTATGGAAATATTCCCAGTGTTATTACAAGAAAATCCAGAATACATTATTATTTATATATAAAAGAAGGTTTCTTAGGTGAATAGTGCTTTTGATAGTAGAATGAAAACTGAGTTAAGAACCTGGCCGAGTCACATTTTCTTCTTTTTTCCCTACCTCATTTTCACTAGGAGTGTCCACCCATCCTCAGCACTGCTGCTCATGTGTTCCACTCAAAGGCAAAGAGCTAGCAAGTCTCCTTCAGCTGAAAAAATGCACATGAGAATGCTCAGCTGCAAAATTCAAATCACCACCTGAATATCACATAATTTGTCACAGAAGGTATGAAAGTTGTGGATGCTCCAACCCTGGCAGTTGTCACAGCCAGGCTGGATAAAGCCTTGAGCAACCTGGTCTGGTGGGAGGTGTCCCTGCCCAGGGCAGGAGGAGCTGGGACTAGATGACCTTTAAGGTCCATTACAACTCCTTAATGTTCTATGATTCTGTGGTTCCATGTTTCAGGTTTAGCAGTATCACTGAATGGTAAATCTCCTGAACTAGTTCTCAGGAAGTTCCTTGGAAACAATACCTGTGATCTGTACAGGAATAGTTTCAAAGAAAAAAAATAGGAAAGAAATAAGCAGCTTTGCTCTCTCTGTTGTCTCACATTGGAGAAATCAGACAGCAATCCCTAGAAATATGAAAATAGGTATAGTCTATCTTAAAGTGAGTGAGATAATAAAGTGATATAGGTGCTAAAGACAAGCAAAAAACCAGAAAAAAAATCTGGGTTATTTCTTCAAAAAATATCTTCAACATTCTTTTCCTGGAGAGCAAAGTAATTTTCTTAAGTGTGTATTATTCTGACTAGTAATCAGAAAATGACTGAACTCTGGACAAAAGCCTAATTTTCATTCTGCTTCACATTTTCTGTCCAAGGTAACAGGAAACATGAATCGTGTCAATAGAAACACAAATCATCCAGCCCTGTATTTCTGCTGTTGGGACTGAGAATTTAACCCAGCATGGGCCAAGCATGAATGCTACAATGTATGTGGCAAATATTGGCTTTTCAGTGTGTGAAAGGCTAAGGAGTTCTTTGAAATTTGGATACATTTTAGGTGCACTGCAGACATCCAGAGTTTGAGATGTATCAAATCACACCACTTTAAAAATATCAGTCTCTGTTATCATACTAGTATGCAAATTTTGTAATTTTTTTGAATAAGAAACTAGAAGGCTTGGGGAGTTTGAGATACTGTCTTCTCTTGAAAGAATAGCATACATGAGACCAATATTAGGTTTCATCTAATATCTCTTTTGGGTATTCACATTTTGGAGAATTCATTAGGATTAATTCTTTTTTGGGGGGGAAGAAATGAAGCAATGTCCAAATGCTCACAATGAGACAGTTGCTGTCAGGTAGTCATATCAGTCATTTCACTGGCTCATTAAAGCATTGTTCTCTGGAAGTTCAGGTGCTGATTAGCTCAGACAAACATTCTGGTGGTGGGCAATCTAATCTTTAGCAGCTGGACCTGTTCTCTGATCCAAATTAAAATGAAAACATTCTGAGGAGGATCAAACCAAGAGTTTGATGGGAGGTGGCAGGTTTTCCATTTCCAAGTATGCATTACCTGCTGCAATACCAGATAAACTGGCTGTGCTGCAGTGTAGGAGGAGTCAGGCAGGCAGTGCCCACAGATCTGATAGCAGAAACCTGCCTTTCACACCTAGGCACAGCAGATTTTAGAGCTGTGTTGATATTGAAAGCTAGCCTCTGGAAAAGATGCTGATGATATCAATTACTAGGAGATAGGATTTCATATCGCCAAGAAATAGTTACAGTTATTAATGATTTCTCTTTGATCATAATGGATTAAGCATAAAGACCAAATGGCCACCGTGTGAAGGAGTAGGAAATTCCATTTATCACCAGGTGTGGACTCCCCCAGTCAAAAGGAAAGTATAGCATAAATAGTACATTCTGCCTCCTTCCTACACAACAATCTCTTAAAACAGTTTTTTATCTTGGGTGGAATGTTGGGTTTTTATCTCATGTATTTTGGGTGGTAACTGCTGTGTTCCTAGTTTTGGTCAGTAGTTCTCAATATTAGGGTTTAGAATTGCAGCTCCTCAGTGGTACAGCAAATCTAATAAGAAAGCCTAGCAAATATATTTGCTGTGAATGAAAACCATCTGAAAAAATCAGCAGCTCAGAAGAAAGGCACCCACCATCAGTAAGAGCACTGGGAAAGGTATTACAAGTTACAGATAGTAGTCTACTAATTCCACTGTTAGAGTTATGCCTTGGACATAAATTGCTTGGGGAATAAACCAAGGGCTATGGCTATGCTCTGTGCATTGAGACTAAATTATCCCCTGCTATAAATTTCATTGAAAGGAATGGACTTATTATGTTAGTTAACCTGTATCACTCTGTTGTCTTTTTACAGTAGGCTGTGTGCTGGGAGAGCTGTCTCCTGTTACCTCTGCAGCCTTTGCCTTTCCTACCCAGAGACATTTGTTCCAGTGTTCAGTCCTCAGCATGTGTGTTATTTTCCAGAGTTTGTGTGCGTTTTCTACTACCATTACAAATTCCCATTGCATAGCAGGAATTGCTGATAATTATCCTCTTCATTACTGTTGCTATTAGAGAGAAATTTCTAAGCTTGGTGAACAGCTTAGTCTGTACATTTGGTTCTTAGATACTTGTGCAGCCTATTTGTGACTGCACTGCAGGACACCAGTCCTAGGGCACCCTGGGCAACTTTCAGGCAAGCACAACCTGTCACATCAGCTAAAATCCATTCAAATATTAACTGCTTATTTCTGTGTGCAGGAGGTGTTTAATACTGCACAGCTCTCTACAGGAGAGACCCTCAGCTAAATTCATGCCCCAGGTTATAACACAGGGCTTGGTAATTCTGACTCCATCGTGTTTTTGCTGTGTCCCTACAGTAAACTGAAGTTGCATTTATTTACCAGCTGCAGCACTACCAGTACTGAACGAGCTTGAAACGTTTTTCCACCCCGATGGCCCCAGTGTGACAGGTGAAATACAAACCTCAAATGTGCACCAGGATTGTTATGTTCAGGGGTTGTATCGTTAGGTGTTCACAACTGAAGCGAAACAAAGATAAGGATGTTTGCACTTGCGTGTTTCAACTTGGTGTATTTTAATGGACTACCACAAATTAGGTTGTGTGAGAACAGCCTTTCTGTTCCCTGAAGCCCTGCTGCTGATGCTTTGGGGGGTTAGCTGTTCTCTGCAAGGCAATAAAGCACTGTTGCCATCTCAGTATTTATAGTAAAGGCTATTTCAGCAAGAAAACCACTCAAACCACCTGATTTAGTGAGTGCTCTGTGTGTGAGCAGCGTTTCCATGGGTGTGGCACAGGGATAGACAGGTCAAGGCTTCATTTTCCTGGGGAACACGCTGCCCCTCTGGGGAAGATGTCACGGGCCCTGGGACAAGGCGGGGAGCAGGATTTGGCGGCAGCAGTGGCTGTCGGCTCCAGCTCCTCCTCGCTGTGAAGCCGCAGGGAGCAGCATTTCCCAGTGCATCCTTCCTACTGCTTCGGTTCCCCTGTCACCGAGGGCCACGGCAGGTCCTGCAGTGTGAGCACACCCTGTGTCCCTGCTGAGGCAGCGTCGGGGAAGGCTGTGCACGTCCTGCCAGGGAAGAGCAGATGGGAACAGGGATCTCTGCTCCCAGACCCCCAGATGGGACAGAACCAGGCGGAGGATGGGAGAGGTCCCAGTTGTGCTGAGCCAGACCCAGCCTGGGGCGCCCTGTGCGACTAGAGACCAGCTTGGGCAGCCCATGGCGTAATGCTGTCACTGGGAAAACCCTGGA
>NW_008681808.1:0-13734 GCF_000695815.1 Acanthisitta chloris | reverse complement strand
CCACTAGTGACCGGCAGCCAACTGGACACATCACCATTCACCACCACTCTCTGGGCCAGGCCATCTAGCCAGTTCTTAACACAGGAGAGAGTGCCCCTGTCGAAGCCATGGGCTACCAGCTTTCTCTGAAATCTCACACTGTAGGTCTCAATTTTTTATGTGTAAAAAGAAAAGAAAAGACAATCAGTCAAAACAACCCAGAGTGCTTTGTAGCACGCAGTATTTTGTAGACCTCTCAAAAGTACCAGTTTGCACCCTTAACAGCAATATATGAGCTTGGACTCGATTATAATACCTTGAACCCCATGCTCTGTTTGAGGATATATGATCTCCTTTGAGAACCTTTATACCTTTCTGAAGGTAAGACACTAATTAGCAGCACAAGATGGCTAAGAAGACCCAAAGGATTCTCACCTGAACAACTGTAACATTAAGTCAGAGTAAGCATATTCAGTAAAAGGGTGAATTCAGCTACAGAGATTTGTTCTATAAGCTGCAACATCGAATGTGTCTCAAATAAATGTGGCCATAGCCTTGCTCGGCTGAGTTCTTTATACACTAAGAATTTATGTGTTCTAGTAAGTTTCATTACATGATCTCATTCATTTGGAAAACTTTAAATGGAATCACCTTTGCACTTTTTCCCACAGGGTACAAATATTACATTTTAGTTTTTAAAGGTCTTTCTTCACTCTCTCTCAAAAAAAGGATTCTTTTTCACATTAAGGGCATGCAGAGGTTGGTGGGTTGCTGCTTTGTTGTTTTTTTTCCCTGATGAGATAGGAGCCTAAAGGAAAAGGACAGAAAGAAAAATAGGCTGTTTGACTTGAAAGTGTGCAAATACTAGGGAAGTAAGAGAGTGACCTAAGGGACACTTCATCTATATGGCCTGTAGTGAGTAGTAAAACACTAGGAACTTAGTCTTGCAAAATATCTGCCAGATATCATTATGGCTATAGGAAGGCAGCTTTAAGTAATAAGTGTGCAAAGGATCAACATTTTTGAGAAACAAATGTTGGTTTTCTTTGCATTTTAATCCACTGAGTTTAATTTCAAATAAGGGATTGGATTTCTCACTAGCAGAAAAGTAAAGACAAGGTATTTTGAAAGCCTGTAAACTGTCAGACAAGGCTGCCCAAGATGTCAATGAAGAAAACTGCCAAAGTATGTAACCACGTCTTGTTCACATACTTGTTTTAAAGGCTACCCAGCCCAAACAGCAGGACAAAATTACATGTCTATAGAAAGAGCTATAAAAATCCTAAACTCATAGAATTTAAGGGTTGGAATGGACCTTACAGATCATCTAGTCCCAACCCTCTCTGCCATGGGCAGGGACACCTCCTCACTAGATCAGGTTGCACAAGGCCTCATCCAGCCTGGCCCTGAACACCACCAGGGTCGAGGCAGCCACTACGTCCCTGGGCAACCTGTTCCAGTGTCTCACCACCCTTATAGGAAAAAACTCTTTTCTAATACCTAACCTAAACTTCCCCTCCTTCAGTTTGAATCCATCACCCCTTGTTCTATCATTGCAGTTCCTAACACACAGTCCCTCACTGGATCCCTTGTAGGCCCTTCAGATGTTGAAATGTTGCTCTGAGGTCTCTTTACTGTCTTCTCCAGGCTGAACAGCTCCAGCTTCCTCAGCCTGTCCTCATAGAGGAGAGGTAGATACTGTCTTTGATGATCTCTGTTGATTAAATATAATGAAAACTTTTTAAATAGTCTACATAACCTAAATCTAAATAATCTGGATGCTGTACTGCCTCCTGAAGTCACAATACAAGTTATAATAATTGCCTGATGGGCTTCTGCTACTGATAATGGCATATATCAGAATTAACAACACTGCCACACAGCTCCTTTGCGGGTTACAGATGATTGCAGAACACTAAGAACTAATGACTAATCTTGTAGATATTATTGATCATATTTTGGAACTGAACATTTCTCTAGATGTGGATCTAAACAATAAATGCACCATCTCTAAAAAGACTAATTTCTTCATACAACTCATGTCATTAAATGGGTGTCAGATAACTCACTTTACTAAATGACTTCCCTTTAGTTTCTTTATCTACCTTCTGTTCTCTGAAGAACTTTCAATGAAATTATCTTAAATGCCTTAACATACAGAAACAAAAGACAGACTACAAGCTTGCTATAATTTCCCAGCATCACCTAGAATGCACACACTTTGTGTCATGTGGCATCAATCAGCTGCACCTCCTTCAGGTATGGTTGTTGAGCTTCAGCTTATCTGAACTTCAGCCTATCTTCAAGTATCCAGTCACACTAGCTGAGTAAATGACAAATTCATTCAGACTACAGACTACCATCTGTAGAGCAACAAAATAAAATCTTTTTCATTGTGGGGCAACATTAGAATAAACATATATGCCATACATACTGGAAGTCTCAGGCTATCAATGCCAAGATGTCCCTAGAATTTTTTAGAAAGCTATCACCAGTGAGAAAAAAATACTTTTTCAAGAGAATACAGGTATCATCCTCAGAGGATGATGGTGAACTGGAACTAAATCTGAGTAACATCCTAGGTAAAAATCATCACAATTACTTTCTCTTTGTTATATGACTGACAGTAAAGTCCAAGTCTCTTATATATATATGATAGGGTTTAAAGTAATCTGTGCTCCAAAGCTGAAAACAATTCCAAATCAGGATTGAAATAAAATGAAGAGAAAAAAAATATGAACTGAAAAGTAGAGATTCTGATCTAGTACTCTTCAGAACATATTAGCAGCTACCATTTACTTCAGCAATAAGTGAAAGCAGTTACACAAATATAACAAATGGAAAAGAGAGGAAGCTGAGAATAATTAACATAATGCTAGAAGTTAACAGTAATCTAGTTACGGAACTAAAATATATAAGCAAAATCCCTTGTCAGATGAGATTAGAACAAAAAATTTCTGAAGTATCAGGTGGTGGTGATCACAATATTCCATCAGTAGCCTAGGAAATCTCTAATGTTAGTAACAATTGGCTTACATTTTTAAATGATAAAGAGGATAGGAGTTTGTACCCAGTAGCTTAAAAAGGGCTACACAAAGAGCAAGGCAATGTGTTAACAGTGATTTTCTAGACCCTGAAGCACTGGGGGTGTTGTGCCAATAGTTACTTACACATTAACATTTACATATCTCCCAAGTAAGCATGAACTTGTCAGGATGACACTAACTGACTGACTAAAGGGAGGGATAACTCCAAAAATCATGTTGCAGCACAGCTAAATGTAAATCTTAACAGCTAGGAAAAAACCAAGGAAACCACATCTTTAGGATGGAAGACTCCAAACTGAAAAGTGGTCACTTCAATTTTCAAGAAAGATTCTGAGCAAAGAAACTAATATAATCCTTGAATGTATAAATAAGAACTGAGGAAATTTAATTCATTAGAGAAGTTGTATTATTGCCATTATTGCTATAAATTTATATTGCAACTGTGCCTTTGAAGATCAGGCTCAGGTCTAACAATTGAACTCCAGGAAGTACAGATAGGTATGGCTCAGCCACTGGGAACATGTCACTTAATGCAGTCTATTTAGTTTAACAAATGGGAAACAAATTTCCTAACAGGTACCTTCCTGATCTAAGAAAAAGAGTAACAAGATCTAATACATGAAAATGGAAACCAAATGACGAGCTGTGTTTCTTTAAGAACAATGCTCTGAGAATTGGAATGATTCGGAAAGGTCACAATGAATTGTAATGAAATATGAATATTTTCTAAACAACATATATTATTTAAGCCATGAGTCCATTTTGCCTCAGAATTTATGAGATTAACTGATAAGCATACAGACAAATTGATAAGAGATATAAATATTTTGATGGGGGCTATAGAAAACAGCTGCCTGTGGCTGGAGTGGTGAAACAGAAATACCCACCATCTGGGCAAACTTCCTAAAATGCACAGAAAATATATCTACTGCTAAAATTGACCATAAGGCATGTAATACACACAATACAAAATATACAGTAATACATATTTAAGTAATAAACAAGATTTAAAATTGTACCCTCAGGTAAGATAGCTAAGCCTTTAAGGCTTGTTTTAAAGCAAAATTAATGTTAAAAATTAAAATGTCTGCTATGGGAAATTTGCTTGAATTAAAATATTTATTCTTGATTATTTGCAGATACAAAATGCATTACTAATGGATGTCAAAAGAAAAGCAAATTTTTCTGAAACCAAATAATCTGATTCTTAGGGAAAAAATAAATGTCATACAAAACAAATGTCTATGGAAAAAAAATTCAAGTAATATATTGTGATTAATATTCTATTAGCAAGATGAATTATCAAAAATAATTCAGAAAGTTTGCTTCAAAAGCAAAAAGTTCACCTGCTTGTGCCTGATTAATATTGCTGCTTGTCCATGCTATTGTTGATTAATACATGCCAATACTTCTATATACATAAAGCAACAAAACTGAAAGAGTATTATGTTTACAAGAAATAAAGACCATTTCACAGGGGAATATCTGGGGAAAAAATGGTATATAAAATGAGCTACTGCCTAATATATTCACAGCTTTCATCTGCTGTGTGTCCATAAGCAGATTGCATTACTGCTATGCACATTTACACTCTCTTCCTATATAACAGTTTTGTCTCCACCTGGACACTTACTTCCTTACATTTACTACAGCTTTCCTTATCTCCCTTTGTCTCAAATCTCTGAGGATATAAATTTTTTTGTAGATTCTTATCCTCCACTTGGCCTTTATAAATTAAATTGTAAAGGAATTATTCTTATCAACCCATGTGCTCTCAGATTACAAAAATCAGAAGATTTCTTAGATCAAGACCATAAATGGCATTTGAGTTGAAAAACAAGCTTCTAAAAACATTCAATTGTGATTTAGAGTATTTTGATGTCAATTCCCCCAACTCTAAAACAAAACTTCCACCCAGTTCTAGTCTGAGATGTTGTTTTCCCTGCAACTAATGGATTTTGTTGCACCTAAGAAAACTTATCTGAGAGCAGGCAGCTATCAACCATTACCAACTGAACGTTTTGTCTTCTTTAAATATGCTGCATCTTTAGGCTCTTGAACTTTAAGGCAGGTTTTCCAGACTTTGAACTCTGCTGTAGAGCTTTTTAAGCTCCTCCCAGGAGGGAAAATCCATTTGGAAGACCTGAACCTAAAATTGTCTACAGTTAATGATCTTAATAATTTTTTCACACTTATCTCAGTTATGGGCTAATCTGGTCATACTTGATTTATGTTCATGCATCTCTGAAAGACAGAATTTTCTCTACATTAAAAACTAGGTCATGACACACAAGCCTAAAGTCAACAACAATAAAGGTACTGACTTGTCAAGCCATTACCCATTGTCAAACTCACCCATTTGAAACTCTTACTACTCCTTTAATACTCTTCTACTCAACTAATTTTCCTAGAATTGAACTTTGGAATTGCAACACTCCCATGAACAGTTCCTGAAATGTTAGTAATGCATTCGGTTTTTCACATACGCATCTTCTTGCTCTAAACTACACCTCACCTCCAGTCCTGCTTGAGCCTTCTCAGGTCCTTCTGTTTTTCACATATAAAATTTAATTACAATAACCATAATCATGATCTCACACTGCTTAGAAGGTGAGAGATTTTTTGCACTTCACTTATCCACAGAGAGGCTTCTTTCTAATACAAAGCCATGAGGAAGAGCCTTCTGATTCTTCCCTGCCTATTTCACTCCCTTTCATTACATCCATCACATTGACTGTACTGGCTGCACTGTTCTGAGGCCAGCTGGACATCATTTAGCTACTTCCACACTACACTGTGTTGGAAGATCTACTTTACTACTCTCCTCCATGAGTTGTCATTTCTGTCAGGTTTCAAGCACCTTAGAGCTACAGGACTGTACAAGACTACAATAAATACAGTAGTGCTCTACAAGCTTATACAATAATATGTGGATACAATATGGATGGCAAAGCAATATTAAAATATTTTACACTGGACCATTGTTATAATTATATTATTATTAAAATATTTTTATTGACAATAAAGAGCTCCATGGAAATTTTTCACTTTACTCATGTTTACAATTAAATGTTCTCAGAGTGGTTTAGACAAAACATCAAGATATAGTTTCTTTCTAGTTTTGCAAATAAACTTCTAACAGTGAAAACAGAGAACATAGGTTCTTATAAATAAAGGAAAAATTTGCATGATACAACTCCATTGTTGCAAATACTTATCTTGTCACCAGTAATCTATGGACAAGAGGCTAATATGTAATAGATAATAACAGCATGTGCCCCTGTGCAACTTCTGGTGTACAGGGAAATCTCAAAGATTACTGCAACAAACCCCCAAAATATAAAATCATAGAATCATAGAATGGGTTGGGTGGGAAGGGACCTTAAAGATCATCTAGTTCCAAATCCCTTGTCACGGGCAGGGACACCTTTCATTAGTCCAGGTTTCTCAGAGCTCCATCCAACCTGGCCTTTAACACTTCACAACTTCTCTGGGCAACCTCTTCCACTGCCTCACCATCCTTACAGTACAGAATTTTTTCCTAATATCTAATCTAAACCTACTGGTTTTCATAGTGAAGCCAATCTCCCTTGTCCTGTCACTACATGCCCTTGTAAAAGGTTTGTCTCCATCCTTCTTGTAGGCTCCTTTCAAGTATTGAAGGCCACAATTAGGTCACCCCTAAGCCTTCTCTTTTCCTGTGAGTACCCTCTCTCCCAGAGCACACCTACTGCATCCAAGTGCTTCACTCAGGAATCCCATACAGTACTACATGTTTGTTAGGTGACAAAACATTGCAAAACTGGCAGGAATTTCTCAGAACCGCAAGCAGTATGCAACTTGAGTCATAAAAATGTAGGTGTCCATGATGTATCAG
Source organism: Acanthisitta chloris (assembly GCF_000695815.1). Lineage (NCBI taxonomy): Eukaryota > Metazoa > Chordata > Aves > Passeriformes > Acanthisittidae > Acanthisitta > Acanthisitta chloris. Next base: position 6,831 of record NW_008681808.1, on the reverse strand, counting down.
CTACCTATGTACTCAGCCACAAATTTCTATGACCTGTTTGATCTACAAAATGCACACAGATTTATTTTTCAAAATGTAAGCAAAATATCAAAAAGAGTAATTCTTCTTTAAGACAGTCATAAATATCTGTTAATTATTAAATCTATTTTAAAATATATGCTTGTGTGTATACAGACACCAAAAAACATTCTCAGTGGATTTTTACAGTAATTTATAGTCTAACATTGCATCTCCGGATGACTGAACAGAAAACTTCTCTGGAACCAGACAGTCTGACAGTGCAGTTGGATATGTGTCCTGAAGCATTTGGTGAAGTATGCTTTTTACTTAAATGAATTATGATTGTCTCTGTACAGCATTTCAGAGCTATTAAATTAAATTTTATGTGGCTTCTACTTTACAAAAAAAGTATATGAGAAATTTCTGGAGACTCTAGCGCAAGAGACAAAGTTAAAACAAAAATAAACAGATAATGATAAAACTAATTTTAATTTTAAGCATTTATAATGCATTTTTTCTCCTGGCTATTCTTTAAGCAATCAGAATCAATGCAACCATCTTCTTGGAGAAATAAATAGCTGACAAGCATTGCTTAGTACTTTTAATGAATTTGTATTATTATCTTTCTTTTGGTGCACAGAGCATAAATTAATATTCTGGAAAATGTGACTATATTTTGTGCTGATTCTTTTCCATTACAGTGGCTTGGCTGCAACAGCTGTTGTAGACACCCATAGGGGAAGAAAAGATAGGCAGCACAGTAGTTGTCATTAGGTCATCAGGGATGTAGAACAAATTTAAGTGAAATTCAAATATACTGAAATAGATTGTGTTAAAATGCACTTTCTTTAGGAATATGATGTTTTTTCATGAGTCTGCAATATTTTCTGAGACTTTTTTGTGCAAGTGTATATTTGATGCTTTCAGTTTAGAAATCATACTATCTTTGCAAAGTGCAGGAACTGAAATGGTATTAAACAGTGAAGGTGTTTAAAAAAATAGTTCTGAGAGCAATATATTGATATTTAGTACAGTTGGAAATAAGCTGCTTCTATGGCAAACGATACATATAGACCTCATTTCTGGCAAGCATGAAATTGTGTTTACAATGAATCATCGGACAAATTTACCTTCTTAAAAGGTCCACTGCTTTGAAAGCATACAAGGATAAGCAAATGTTGCTGCAGGCTTGGTCCCCCACTTAAAAGAGGGTTCAAAGATTTTTCTGTATTTCAATAGATTTATTTGCGTAGCCTCAATCAACATTTTAGTTTTCATGGACTAAGGCTGTGGTAATTTGAATTTTGTTAATCTTATATTACATATTTAATGCAATTTTTACATAATAATTTTTTATGTTTATTCTGTAAGCAGCACTGTTGCTCCTACCAACAACCACAGCTAGATAAAAGAATAACATTTATCTTTTTTATAGACACGATGTATTAAGTACTAAGGAAAAGGGTAACTCACTATGTGAGAAATTATTTTCTATATATGAATCTTTAAGTAGAAGGAATTGCTTTTGTCAAAGGAAAAACAAAGAAATTATTAATGCTATAAACAAATATTTACTCTTTAGCAACTTCTGTCTTCTTTAGAATGTATGTCATCATTAAATACTTCCACAGTTTCGAATGACAAAGTAACCACTCAAACCCCTGTAACAAGGATACATCAGCCTCATTTAGACAACTGATTTAAAGTCCAGGTGCATCTAATAGTCATAGTCATATGAGGTAATTAATATTTGTCTCACACTCCTCAGAAAACTCTGAGTTTCATTATAATTACTATTAACTGGTTAATTATCTTCAGCACATAAAATGATAGGCAGCAATGTGAGACAGGAGCATGAAGGGAGGATTTGGCAGCAAGGAAGTTTTCAGGGAGTAGTAATTGCATCCTTTGCTCTCACACCCCTCTGTAACTGCTAGCTCCCCGAAACAACGAAGCTACCACCACCTCACCTCTTCTGGTCAGAAATACACTTGAATTAATGCTGCAGCCTAAAACAGGTCAGGTGGTTTTGCCATTAAATATTGATGTCTCCCATTGATATCACAGAAGGCCTATGGTGCTTCCAATCATCATCTGAAGGTAAGACAAAGATCTCATTTCTTTCTTAGCGTCTGATCCCAGACTCTTAAGTGCAGTGGTAGCTTTTGAAATATTCCTTCTAGATTTTGAACTTTAAGTGTAAGCTTCATTTCACATGTTAGTAAATACACTGTCTGACTCACAAAGCTCATATAACCAAAAACCATTTTAGCAATTCAGAGGGTAAAACCTTTCTGCCAAAAACTTCGAAACCGCAGGTAAGTGCAGCAAGCATTAAGAATGACTTCAGAATCTATATATTTTGTCCCCGGGTTTTTTTGCTACTTCCTTATATAGATACTTGAATTCTGAATTAAGTCTTGTAAAGAAAGACTAAATATAGAATGCAAATTTCAATTTAGCAAACACAACTTCAGATTATGTTTCAACTGCAAACTTCTCTCATGACCAGGTGACAGCTAACTGGAAGGAGCAAAAGGTGTTAGATTTGTGCAAAGTAAAATTAATTTTTAACCACATTGGGAAAAACCCACATATTTTATCTGCAAGTCTATTCTTTAAAGAATCCTCCAAGCAAATTATTTACTCTATAAAACCTTGTGTAAAAGGTAATATAGAAACATGGTCCATACATTTTTCTGAAAACAAGGTCTTTCTTGTCAAAGGGATGTTAGATAAAGCATAAGTAAAATTAATTCATTTCAATTCCTGTTCTTTGCCTTGCCTTGCATTGGACTGAAAGACAGAAGAATTAGCAAAATATTATAGAAGTGATGCTCACATGATGCAGAAAACAACAGAAACAGTAGTAGCAGTATTTGCTCTGCTCATAATGAGATTTAGTCCATGTGTTTTAGGAATTCATGTATCGTAAACAATAATTCCTAGTTGATCTTAATGAAATACAAACTTCCCAAGATAGTACTGAAATCTCAGCTCCTAGTATACTACACTGTAATGCCAGACAGTGAAAATAATAAAAAATGCCTCCTTTTTATAACTTCACCTGAAAATGAATGGCAGAAATAGAACACAGCTAGAGATGGAAAACATTTATTAGATCATCTAGTTTGTTTCCATGACAATGAAGGATCTTTCCCCACAGTATATTTTCTAGAGTTTTCTCAATCTAATTTCAGAATTTATTTTTTTAAGGTTTATACCATTTCCTATGAAATTTGTTCTATAATATGGTAGTTTAAGAAACTTGCACAGGCATTTAGTTGAAACCTTCCATTCGTTACACGACCCTTCACATTTTTTTAAAAATCTCCTAAAAAAAATTCTCTGTCTTTTGGCTGTTTCATTAATTAACAAATCCAACCATTAACCTGCCACTCTGCTGTAACCCCTAAACCCTAAACCATATCATCTCCAGCATCAGATTCATAAACCACTTAAACATTTGCAGAGACGGTGACTCCACCACCTCCCTGCGCAATCTACTCCAGTGCCTGACCACCCTAACAGTGAAAAAAAATTTCCTAACATCTGATTCTTTCCTGTCTCAGCTTATGACTGTTCCCTCTAGTCCTCTCACTGCAGGCACGGCAGAAGAGACCATTCACCACCTCTCTATAACCCCTTTCAGTTGAAGAGAACACATACATGTTGCTAATCTGTCTTTTATCAATGCTAGCTGAACAAACCTGGACATATTTCCACTTCTCTTCTGAAATTTTTTACCTTCTGTTATGCATTTTCTGAAATCCAGATTTGGGAAAAACATATATCCAGAATTATGCACAGTGATCCAAGTATCAGTGTCTCAGAGATGTTTAGGACAGCATGTTCCACTTTGTATTTAACAGTTAGAAATACTACACAAAGCCTAAGATAATCTTCAAAACCTTTTAATTAAGTGATAACCCTCCAGTCATGATCAGCCCTAACAGGCACCTGTGGGCTTTATGTGGAAAACATTACATTTCTATGCAACAAATGCTGTTTATCTAAAGTTCATAGCTATTTTCTAAAGGCCTGTATTATCTCAAGCTCAGTTTCTGAGTGATATACAACAAACACATGTTCATCACTAAGAATTCTAATATAAAGCTCCTTTTTCCAACTAGTTCACTAGAAGCCAAAATTCTCATCAACATATAGTAAGATAGTTTAGAGAAGAATTTAAGGATGCTTGGGAGGAATACTTAGAGATTTTGTGGCAAAATGTACACCTATTTTATTGTATTAGACTTACTGAGGACAACAACCTTTGGACCAGGTTGGATGGGCATTGAGCAATCTGGTCGAATGGGAGGTGTGTCTGCCCATGACAGATGGAGTGGATCTAGGTGATCTTGAAGGTCCTTTCCAACCCAAGCCATTCTATCACTGTATAACAGTAGATACTGAATCCTCTTTTAACAAACAAATTATTTCTGAATATGTAACTTCAAATAATTAAAGCACCAGAGCAAAAAAACCATAAATCTCAATTGGCTAATCAAGATCTAGAACAAGTCACGGAAAGCAATGTTAGGCAGTTTTCAGTTATCAGACCATAGAGCTACAAAGAAACTAGAAAACACTATACTAGTACCTTACTCCTTACACTGTTTGTACAGAGTTGAAAAAAAATGATGCCCGCCACATACATATTTAAAATCCCATTTTATATGATTAGAGATCCTTCAAAATACTCAGACAAATCTAACTTTCCTGAAAGAATGCTAGGAATTCCTGAGATTGTTTCCTTTCATGCAAGCAACGAAGTTAAATTTTCTCCTTCAAAGGAAAAAAAAAATTACATTAACTATGGAACCATAATTAATCCATGATAATATATGGATACCTACATAAATGTACTATCATTCCTGGTTAAATATTCAAACTGCCTTATTTATTATACATGATTACATACCACAAATAAAATGCAGCAGCCCTGCAGCAGAAAGTACAGCTAATCAGCACAAAGTATATCACAGACAGAAAATATAATCATGTGAAATGGAGGCTATGCTTTCACTGCAGAGTTCATACAGACTTCTGCCGTGATCCTGACAGTATCCTCCCTCACAGCAGCTCTCATAAACCTCTTCTTCCAGTTCAGTAATGCTCCTAAATTGGACTTCCCGACATGTTTTCAGTCTGGGCAAAGGCCTCGACTGTATGCAAATGTCCCTACCATGTCTGTTTCTTTTTTTTATTTAGATGTATATAGATATATAATCATAAAATCAGTTTCACGCTGGCATTAGTCAATTTGCAATCAGTATAAAGTGCATTAAAATTAATCATTGTAGCATTTCCTTATATTTATTCAGTGTATCCAGTTCAATCTTTGCTAAAGCATGCTCTAAAAATACACTGCACTGAAGTGATTAAGTACAAAATCTGTTCAAATAATATAAAGTAAAATTTTCTTTCTAGATCTGCTCAGTACATAGACTAATCCAGCACAGTGCTGATAAAAAATCTGAAATTAATTTATTGGCCTGTGAACATGATACCTTCTCTTCCTTTTGATTATATAACTTAAAGTAGCACATTCTCCTCTGGAAAATAAAAACCCACCAATGGCCATTAGTGCCAAATAATCTGAAAAACTGAAACAAAGATAAGTTACTTGGTTTTAGCGAGAGATATGAGCAAGGAAAGATGTTGGCCTTTTAATTAAGTGCTTTTGTTTATGCAATAGATTGAGATTCAACCCCATATAAAGTAACAAGGACATAATTTAGTTTCTGCAATGTCTTATTTAGGTACATGGATATAATGAAATATTTCACTCTATTGTCATAGTTTAAATTTTTAATTACATGAGAGATGTATGACACGATTTAATTAGGCATTCTATTATTTTGCAGCATTTTCTCACTGAAGCAGGAGAAGGAAACTAATACAGATAGGCAAGATACAGAGGTAACTGCAACTCAGTTAATAGGTCTGTAAGATAAACTCCACTTCCTATCTTATCTCCACCCTGATGCACTCCTAGATTTCAGTGTACTTTTCCCACACATTTTCATACCAATTACAAGCTACCATTTTTCCAGAGACAAAACAATATCACATCAATAACACTTCTCCCCAAACTTGGAATTGTTGTAATGAAACTCCCAGAATTCAAGTAAAGCTGATGTATTACCAAATACCTATTAAAAGATTTATTTTTTCCTGTTCTTTGTTAGCTCATCTCACTACAGCTGAAGCAGCAGTAGACTCGAGACAAGTTCTAAACCTGATCTAAACTCTTGTTTCCATATCCACTTGCTACAATCGAAGGCAAATATATGCAATAGACTTTTTTCTATATGACACAAGTTCAGATATTACCCATATGTGATCAAAATGAAATGAGTAATGTACTTTGCATAATTTCCATTTAAAAAGTGATTATTGACACAGCATTTACACACTAGTGATTATTCAAAAAGTTTCCCTACTAAAGGTGAGTATGAAATGGGTTCATTTCTATATTCACCTGTGAACTCCAAAATTAAAGTCCAGACTTACTCAGACCAAAATCCAGTAAAAATCTCCTTGCATTAGTTGCATGGAAGTACTGCAGCAATAAAATCCACAGAAAAATCGTATGTGCAGTTTTTTCACCAGTCTACTATCTGTCAGGAGGCCACACAGTAACCCCTGCAGAATTAATGATTTTTTTGTCTGTACTTAACAGGAAAACAGAATATTTCTGTACACTAATACAAACTTGTGAACATAGTCTCTGAGTATCTTGTATAGTTATACAATTATTAGTGTCTTCATTACCTTTTATATTACATATTATATTACATTATAATAGATAATATATTAATATAT
>NW_008681807.1:0-12649 GCF_000695815.1 Acanthisitta chloris | reverse complement strand
TCCTGATATCCAACCTAAACCTCTCAATGATGGTGTAAAATCCATGGCAGGATGACTGTGTGTGTTTTGGATTTTTATTAGAGTATTCTTTTTTGTGACTGCTGCAGTGCTTGGCCTTGCTCTGCCTGAGGATCTCCCTTCCTGTGCCACCATTATCCTAGTGCAGAGCAAAACAAAACACCCAGGTGCAAAATCTGGCAGTCAGAGAACATTCACAGTTGAAAATATAAATATAAGGCCTGGGAAATTTAATGAGGAAAAGAAATGTAGATGTATTGGGGAATTTCTTTCCCTTGCACTGTGGAGTTTGATGCATTGAGTTTCAGAGATCACAGGTACTAATGTACAAATTATAGTAACTTCCACATAAAGCCCAAAGTGGCACTGCTCATGGTGTGCTGAAGGTGCTACAGTTTTCCAGTGATGTAACTGGTTTCCTCATTGGTCCCATCACCTGAAGGACAGGACTTTGGTATGTCCTTCATGACACAGCTGCTGTGGAGCTTTTGTATTTCTGAAAACCATCATTTCTCATCTACTCATCCTACAGACATTTGTGTGTGTATCTATACATATTTATTTATGGATATTCAATTTTGTGAGTATATCTATTTAAATATACATCAATATTTACTCTGGAATGGCAACTCCCCCAAATGCTACAGCTGCTCTGTAGTCCCCTGAAGCACTCATCAAGAGGCAGATAGAGCTGGAAAGACCAAAGAAAGGAGAAATCTCTCAAGAGAATGAAAATGCACAATTTAGCTTACTCTTTATTTACTTCAGTGTTCTGAGTACCCAGGGAGAAATGATCTTATTTTAGAAATTATTTGAAGGTGGCAAGAACAAAGGAATTGCTGGAAGAGACTGCTCTGTGCAGGGCAGGCAATGTGGGGAATGCTGAGGAGGAGAATGGAACAGGGAGGGCAGTGAGCTTTGAAGGCTGGTGCTGAGGGCAGGGCTGGGGTGAGGCCAGGCTGCCTCAGGTGACTCTGCTGCATGTTCATCCTTTTTCTTACGTAAGAGGGATGTCCAGGAGGAATACTGAGGACCCTGAATGATGGCAATTAATCTTGAAAGTTGCCTAGGGCTCTTCAGTATCATAGATTGAAAAAAAGGGTTTTGCTTGTAGAAGTAATGTGCCTTGCCCTTGTGGTATTCAGAGATCAAGCAAGTTGTGAGTTACTTAAGGATGCCTGGCTGAAATATGCATAACCTCAATTTAATAGCTGCTTTAGGCTTTCTTAAGACCAGAAAAATATTAATTACTTTGAGTGATTCTTTTCTAGTGCTTTAATTGTTGGGCAGTTCTCATTTGGGAGTAGACTGCTCAAGTCCAATGCTCTGTGGCAGGAGAGGAGTGAAGCCCTCATGCCATGGTAGGAGCCAACATCCATTTGTGTAGCCTCTGGACTGACTGGGCTGATTCATGTTCCCTCTGCCACAAGGACTGAAAGGTCAACTGCAGCTTTCACATAACACAGGAAAACAAGCACTGTTTAAGGTGAAAGGACAAAGAGCCAACTTCTTCACCAGAGCTAAGGCAATCAGCGGTCAACTGCAGCTTTCACATAACACAGGAAAACAAGCACTGTTTAAGGTGAAAGGACAAAGAGCTGACTTCTCCACCAGAGCTAAGGCAATCAGACCCCCTGAGTGTCAAAAACTGCAGGTGTTTGCTTGGAATTGTCCAGCTGCAGTGCAGGATGGAGATCTTGGAGGACTGAAACCTCACCTGGGCAGGTTACAGAAAGGGCTTGGATCCTGACTAGGAATTTCAAGGGCTAAGAAACCTACTCTTGTTGGCATTAAGGGAAATTTAGAAATGCAATTTCCATAGTCCTTCTGTGAATCCCCAGCCTGAGGGCATCAGTTCACACTGCTGTGACTCCAGAGCTACCATGAGGCAGACTAAGAGCAGTTAAGGTTTGAAAGAGCTGCAGAAGGCAGGATGAACCAAGGAACTGCAGCAACAGGCAGGCTCAGGGTGGGTGAAACTCAGCCTCCTGATCTCTTGGGGTTCCCCTGAGATTCTGAAGCTCTGCCATGGCTTCTGACTGCTTACAAAATCTGCCTGAAGCTCCCTCAATAAATGATCAGTGTTTTGATCACATATGACTGGAGTCTTACAGGGGTTTGGTGAGTTTGTAGTCAGATTCCCTCTAGCAGTGTCCTTAATAAAGAGCCAGATCCCCATGTCCTGTTAGAACTGAGCTGGGCAGGCAGTTAGTTGTCTCTGCTGGATACCAATAAATGTTGTATTGATCTTAAAATCCTGGTGTGGAACATAGAAAGTGCTGATCAGCCCCAGCCTCAGGTGTGTGATTGCTGCTGTGCACTGTGCTGTGCCCTGTGCTGTGCCCTAAGAGCTGAAGGTCAGACTCAGACTTTTGTGTAACTCCCCCCAGTTCCAACCTTGCTCTGCAGCTCCTGACAACCACCCAAACCACCGAATATATGTTAGTGTTTAAAGGCTAAGTGGCAGGAAGCACATGTGTATGGTTATTTTTCATGTCTCTTTAAATATTGATAACTTCTATTATGCTAAAAAGGCTTAAGAATGACTTACAAAGGAGTTATGCAAATGCAGCTTTAGGGTGGCAGCTCAAATTTGCATGAGGCTTTCCTACCTGCCAAGCACTGAGATCAATGACTCTAAATTAGCACTGCCAGTTCATTCACAAGTAAGAATAGGTATTGCTGTGGTATTTCATTAGATGAGACCCTCAGCTTTTCTTCCTAGTGAACTGTAACTTTTCCAGGACTTTTGTGATAACCAACCTGCAGAGTTTAAATAATTCCTGTTAACAATTCAGAGTGGCACTCCCTGCTTTGTTCTTGAGGTAGTCAGTGAGAAATCTCACCTGTTCAGTGCACTACACCCAAGTATCTCTAGTACTGTTCTGTCTTTGGCAGCTCCCACTGCACAGATTTGATTGCTGAAACACAGAAGAGTTAAGAGAAATGCCTCAAATCCCACCACTCGTGTTGAGTATCAGATAAAATGTCTTCAACTGTTCTCCTTGTGCCCTAGACAGCATTTCAGACTCAGAAGAGTGGAAGGAGGCAGCAGCAGCATGTGAAATAGTTAAGTCTTCCCAGGCTGCAGCACAGCTCCAGCAATTTTTATTACTAATTCTGGTTTGATCTTTGTTGCCCTATAAAATTAAACAACTCTGAGACATGCCAGTGAGTTTGTGCTCCTGTGTCCTTCTGAGCACATGCATGCATGAACCTGTCTTCCCTACTCAGGGTTCACATGATCCTTCACACAACCAGTAATCTCCCTTCACTCTCTGATGTACTCTTTTGCTTCAGGAAAACTGAGCACAGGCAGAAAGCTTTTTTATTTTGAGGTTGTGGCTTGGTAGTTTTTCTTTCCTTCCTCCTGGTCTGTCATTTGCTTCCTGAGGACAGCTGTGCTTTCCTCTTTCACCCTTGCCTTGCCTCTAGCCCTGGCTGTGATGAGAAACAGGCACCTCCTGCAGGCATTGCTCTCTCCACACATGCCAGGGCAGTTGCTGCTGTGGGCACACACTGTCCTCACTGCTCTGGTGCTGTTGGCTCTTCTGTTTGCTTCCTGCTTTCTTGAATTCTTTCTTGTCTTCCCTGTTCAACCATCCATCAGGTCTAGGGATAGAAACCTGCCTGTATGTGCTTGTCACTTGGCAACATCAGCCTGTGTTTTAGAGTGCCAGAGATCAGCTCTCCACCAGCACCTTTTGATGGGGTAAAAGCTACTCCCTGGACTCCACTGGTGATGGTTCCCACCTGTCCTGACCTCCTTGGCTCCTGCACTTCCAGTGTTACAGGAGGGACATCACCTCCAGCCAAGCAGTGTCTGGACAGAATGCCATGGTCTGGCAGCTGGGCTGTCACCCTTCACTTTTCTCCCTTCCCCAACTTTCCTATGTGAGCAGGTTGATAAACTATACCTAATGAGCTACTTTAGCAGCAAGAATGCTAATGACCTTCCTTTAGCAAGTAGTTAGCAGAGCAATGTTAATTATCCTTGGTGCAGGGTATCAGGGCAGGCAGAGCAGAATTTCATTAGGGGCAGCTCTAAGAAAACTGTAGTAAATGCAGCAATTAAGATCCTTTTTAATGAAAGTGATAACTGGAGGTGCAGATTTCATGGTGCCTTGTCCCAGTTTGACACAGCCTTTTTGTTGATTTGGTTTCAAGGTGTTTACCCAAGCAAGTAAATAGATCTGTATAGAAAGTAGTTCTATGTTTAAAGACTTGCCTGCCTGGGGAAGCAGAATTCATGTATTACGGTCTAAAATTCATATTTTATGGTTTAAAATGCTCTGGCTGCTTCAGAGCAAGACAAGCTTGTTCTGGAAGAACATTTTTTCCAGTTTAGTTTGCTAGATTGAAACAGGCCACAGCCCATTGGGACTCAAATCCACTGCTGTCTGACTTGCAAGCAGGATAGTGGAATAAAGTGGATCATTGGGATGGGATGCTGCTGTCTGGGTGTTCTGTCCCTGTCTGACCTGTGCAGCCATTCCTCAAATGTGGTGCTTGCTGGTGGTTACACAGTACTGTCTCTCCTGCCAAAGCAGGGTAAGAGATAAACTCGAGGTCAAAAGGGCAAACATGTCCTGTAACAAATAAGTGCAAAATATTCTCCTGGCATCACTCTCTGTTTCACAGAGATATTCCACTGCTGTTGGGGGCTTAAAGATGGGACAGAAGTCTCTGTCTTGTTGTCTTTGCAGCCTGTTCTAATACATGAGTGTGTATAGGCAGCATGTCCCATCTCTTGATGGATAGTAGATGAAATGTGACACACATTTATGGCCTTTAATGTTCTTTCTTTACCAAGTCCCATCTGCTTGATGGGTGTTTGGTAACCCTGATGGTATCACTCCTCCTGTAGAGATCTTCCTACACATTCATGCTTGTGTCTGACCCACATGGTGGTGGGTAAAATGGGATTTGGCCTTGCAAGTCTGAAAATCTGATGTACATGTGTCAGGAAAACACTGTGAGAAAGAGAGCCCTTAGCTCCTCATCCTTATCACCAGATTTCCTCAAGCAGTAACTTTAAGTTGGGTGTTTCTCTGGTCCTGGCTGAGCTGAGTAATTAAAAGCCTTTTTCATAGTGCTCTGAAAGGCCAAATCTTTGACATGGCTGTCAGCTGCAAAATAAGGGGAGAATTAACCACCTGGAGACCAATCCTCATGGGATTTATTCCCTCATTGCAACGAGCTAACAAGCTCCCACTTCCGATGACTCAGCAACAGACACGATTTAAGTCTGCCCTAAAATACCAAATGACTTCCCATCTAGAAAATGCTCTTTGCCAAGGTTTCACTGCCTGCTCTGGGTTTTTTTTTCCCCAGAGCTCTGTGCACCTGTCCTGTCCATGACTTTGGTTAGATGTGCAGGTTCTCAGTATTTTTGCTAAACATTTAATGTATGTGAAAGGATCTCATTAGAGAAAGCTCAGAAATCCAGAGCAGATCATTGTTGCACTCAAGAATTTCAAGCTCTGACCCATCTGCTCTGTCACTCCTTCTGTGCACTAAAAACCTCATTAAATAAGTGGTTTCTTCCTCTGAGCTGCCAGGGACCCTGTAAGCTCCCAATGCAGACAGTTTTCATGGTGCTGAGCACCTTCCAGAATGAGGTGTCCTGTTTCTGCAACAGGGGGAATCACCTCCTTCTCCTGGGATACACAGCCAGGGAAGGGGCCCGTGCTGCAAGGGGAGGTGGGGGACAGGGATGCTGCTGAAGGATGTGCTCTCAAGCTGTGGTCCTGTGCCACACACCTATTTGTACCTATGAGTGAGCATCACCCATCCCTACACATCTATGGACCTCTGCCTGACATGTGAGTTCCTTCACATTCCCCATGGTTTGAGGCATCTCCTGCTGGGACAGGAGAAGGTCCATTATGAGCTTAGAAAATCCCTGAGTAGACCAGACCTGGAGAGAAAGGCAGTAAATGACACAAAGAAGATAGATTTTCAGCCCTCTCCAGGACAGATGTCTGGAGGCAGATGTTGCTCTAACACCCAGATGTGCAAAGCCCATGTGCTGGCTCTGCAAGCAGAACCCCTGATGGAGTTCTTCATTTACCCTGCAGCCTTTTCAAGGCAGCACCACTTATTTACTGCAGCCTGGTCACCCTGGGAGGGGAACAGGGGGGTAACCAGATGAACCTGCCACAGGGACAGCAGTGCAGGGGCAAACACAGGATATTGATATTATCACCAGCCAAGGATTCAATCTGTTTGCAATCTCCAAAGGATATAGTTAACAGATTTTTGGTTTTGCTTTTTAGCTCCAACATCCAAACATGCCAAAGTTGAAATTGAAATAACTTTCAGACTATAATTGCTTTTACCTTTCTGTAGTTTTCTGAAGAAATATCATTAAAAAATCAGGTTTACTTCATCTGATAAAGTGTTTCTCATGCCATTTAGCACAGTATAAATGCTTCTGCTCCCCCACAGGCCCAGCAAATTGTTTACTTTATAAAATTCCTTATTTTTGCTTTCTCATCTTCATTTGCATTCATATTAGACTTTCTCAAAAAAAAAGAAAAAAGAAAGTCAAAGAAACCTTTCACTTGCATCTCTGACTCGTGAGTGGGTGTACCCCAAACCATTGTGGTGACACTGTGGGGTTACAGGGAATACTGCAGGTACTGCAGAGAGCAGTCAGGAAGAACCTGGCTTGTATCAAACTAGTAATCATGAAAATCAGGTGTTTGTGCCAAAAATAGCCTTTTCTGTAGCAGGATTTGTGCCCAAGTGGCAATGTCAGGAATTTAGAAAAATCAAGCGATTGCAGAGGAATTGAGATGTTGACTTGGCAATGAGGCAGAGGAAATGAAATGGTGATTTCAGAGCTATTGTTACCATTACACTGACTAATTAATAAATCAGTTAATTTCCCTGCCTGTGCTGTTCAGGAGGGGCAGAACACAGAAGCCAAACTTGGGCTTCAGCCCACTTCAGCTGCTATGGCATCAGTGGCCTGTCCTGTGTCCCAAAACACACACCACATGCTTCCCAAGAAAGTAATGAAGTTTCCCTTTGTTCCTTCTTTGTCTTCTGCACTCAGATGGAGACACAGTAGGGAAGTTGGGGTTTGGGATTGTGCCTGATGCAGCTGTACTGTTCACTCTCCAGAAAGTGGGCATTTTCTCCAGCTGGACTGCCTCCAGCTGCCTGCCACGGGCTGAGCACACGCCGTTCGTGTCCTGCTGTAAAAACACCATGAGCTGAAGTTTATTTCCAAAGTCATTTCTCTAGCTCTGAGATTTGTGCTGCCCAGTGAGGGAGGAGGTGTGATCTTTCATAGTTAGGTTGATATCAAAGCCTTGTGATCAGACTGCAGAGCAGCAGCAGGACTTCCTTCTTGATTTCCTGCCCCCACATTTTGGGTGAATGCTCTGAAGCTCTTTGCCACCTCCCAGCTGGCAGAACAAAGGAAGGAATCCCACACATGACTCCATGCTGCAGGACTGGCACCGACCCTGCCTGCAACCCCCACGATTTGCTCCTCATGTTAGAGAGAAGACACCAAAAATGATGCTAGGTTGGGTCTTGCCAGCTCGCAGTTGGCCAACTCAGGATGCTGTCATTGTGAGGAGTCTGGAAAGCCCAAAACTGGCACTCCAGAGCAGACCATTTGGCAAACGGTGTGTCATTCTTGGAGCCCAAGTCTGTAATTATGTCCTGTGTCCTCTTGAGAGGAGATGCCAAAGTTCCAGCCTTAGCAGGTGGCTTGTAACAGAATGGAACAAAACAAGAGAGACTGTTATTAGCATGACTGTTATCATATGTGAGCCCTGATAAAGTTCTGGAGTTGAGGGATGCAGACATGGGTGAGGGACTATATGGAGCCTAGATGAGAAAGCCCATCTAGCTTGGTGGGAAGAATTATACCTTGTGTGGGAGGAAAACTGGCCCTTTCTGTCCTGTGCCCTTTCAGAATGTGTTGGGTTAAAAATGAAGGAGGTAGCAGCTCCAACATTAACATGATCTGATGATATCAAAGCTCAACACAATGTGTAAGAAGGGAAGGTGTGGGGCAGCTGCATTGGGAGGTTTGTTTGTTGGAGACTTTCTGTTTTCAAAGCTGGTTTTAGCCTAAAATGTTGTGTCATCCACAGAGAAGTGATGGGGAATGCATGCCTGGCTGTTCATCCTCTGCTGCTGATTTATCATGTCAATTTGTCAAGTGATTTATTGCCTGGTCCTTTTGGAGAATAATTGTATCCATTCCCAAAAATGAAAAGTGGTTTAGAATGTCTAGATTTCTATTTTAGAATAGCCTCAATTCTGGCTGTGGCTGCCTGACAGAGGGGCTGACTCGGTGCCAAATTCTGGCTCATAATGAAGAGTGAGGGAAATGTTGGGAATTAAGGTGTCTGGATACAAAAGGGAATTAATGACCAGTGATGTCCCTGTCTCCTGGGTGCAGAGCACATTCTGCTGCTCTCCTGTGGGTGCATTCCTCCCACATTCAAGTCTTGGGGCTAATTTTCCATAAATCTCTCAGAATAATGGCTGCTGTTATTTGCCTTCAGTCTAAGGACTTTTTAACCATCATTTCTCACATGAAACTTGTTTGTTAACATCCTTGGTTTTCCTTGTGTGTTTTACACTGTGAATAAAGTGCTCCTTAAGAGCACAGGAACTCTTCCTTAGCTATATCCCCGGAACTGAAATTTCCTCCTCATCCTTTTTCAATGTCAGAACTTGCTTGCAGGTTGTGCCTGACACCAACTCTTCCATTACCAGAGATGTGGCAGTTTAGAAGTTGCTGCACAAGCCTTGGCTATTTCTGGAGCCGATTTACGTGTGTGCACAGCAGTAAGATTTTATGTTGCAAATTCCCTGCTGTCTTTTGGTATAAACTTAGTATTTCTGCCTTAACAAAAGGTCATGGATAAAAAAAGAGCTGGGCATTTAAATACCCAATGACTTGAGACCCACCCTGACTGCTGTGACCACTGTTTGGGATTTATGGAGAGTAAAGTTGTTTGCTGGGCAGTAAATATTAAAATGTGATCGTTTTAGCTAAAGCCAGGCATTAAATTTTACAGAGTTTTAGCAAAAGCCTTTCATAATAAACTAGATGATGCCATTGCATGTCTCTGCTCCTTCGTGTAGGTGCAAATTTGTGTTGCCTTTCATGCAGTTATGGGGTTTGGCTGTCAGAAGGTGCAGGTTGCCTTAGCCCATAAACTCGGTGGTGTGTGGTCCTTTGGTGTGAGCTCAGCCCCTGTGACTGAGCCTGGGGGCAGAGCCACATCTTGTACACTGTGCTGGTTGGAGCTGAAGTAGAGTTAATTTTCTTCACAGAGGCTAGTATGGGGCTATGTTTGGGTTTTGTGCAGAACACAGAGTTGATAATGCAGAGATGTTTTTATTATTGCTGAGCAGAGCTTACACAGAGTCAGGGCCTTTGCTGCTTTCTGTACTGCCACACTGGCAAGGGAGTTGGGGATGAATGGGAGATTGGGAGGAGACACAGCTGGGACAGGTGACCCAAACTGACCAAAGGGATATTCCATACCATAGGACATCACACTCAGTATATAAGGTGGGAGGAAGAAGGAGGAAGAGGGGACATCTGGAGTGATGACATTTATCTTCCCAAGGAACCGTTACACGTGATGGGCCCTGCTCTCCTGGAGATGGCTGAACACCTCCTATCTTTGGGAAGCAGTGAATTAATTCCTTGTTTTCCTCTGCTTGTGTGTGCAGCTTTTGCTTTCTCTATTAAACTGTCTTTCTCTCAACCCATGAGTTTTTGTAGCTTTTACCCTTCTAATTTGCTCCCCCATCCCGTTGGTGGGGGAGTGAGTGAGTGGCTGTGTGGTTCTTGGCTGCTGCTGGGGTTAAACCACAACATACACAATTATACTTCAAGTTTGGGAGGTTGGAAGAAGGAATGAGTCCCACACCTCAGACATGGGCATAAAACCCCATGTTCGAGTTCTGTTCCTGAAAATCAGATAGGACCTCTGGTTTTTTGTTCTGTGAAAAACACTCCCCCCTTCCCACTCAGCTCACAGAAGTGGAATTTAATACCTCCTTTTGCCATAAGGTAGGTCAGGTGTGGGAGTAAGCAGGACTTGATAGGAATTGCAGAAGATTGATCACTCCCTCACCCACAGAGCAATGCCAGCATGGCCCTGCCAGCACCCCAGGAGGCTTGGCCAGTGCAGCAAGGTCAGACACCCACGGATGCAGTCACTGATGCAGCTAGGGGAACATGGAGAGGGCTGTGGGAAGAATAATAGATCAGGCCAGAAGAGTGACAGGGAGAGGAGAACTCCTGCCAAGCTGCTCACAGCACAAGTTGCTCAGGCTCCAGCGTGGAAGGCTGAAGTGTGGAAGGGACACACTGTTCCATTTCAAACCTCCTGCACATGTTCAGTGGGTGATGGTTTAGGGAATCATGTTCCTCTCACTGTTATCCTGTCTCTTTTTCATCAAAGTGACTAATTTTTTGTCCCTCTCTCCTAGATCTCAGATCTGATACGACAAAGCACAAAGGAGTCCCCAGTCTGGGAGTTCCTCAGCCTGGGGTATGCACTCATGCTCTGCCCATTTGTCGTGGTCCTAGGAGGGATGTTTTTCCTGGCCACAGCCATCTTCTTCCTAAGTGACCGAGCCAAAGCTGAACAACAGTGAGTAACGTGGCGATTGCAAATGGGGAGGTACCACAGCCTGTTTTCTCTCTTGAATGTTATGCTTGTACTCTTCCCCTGGCCTTGGTCCTTCCAGGTAAAGGATGTTGGGTTGTGTGGCAAGAACCTGGGCTCAGCAGAGTGCATGAGGCTGCACGAAACACAGGGGCTTGGGTCGTGCTGGCTGAGCATCCTTTACATGCTTCTGCTCTGGTGGATCTCCGTTTTTGGCCTGGTGGCCTGGAGGGGAGCACAGTGTCTGAGGGCACAGGCGTGAGCATGTCACAGCCCAGGCTGTCTGTGGTGAGAGGCTGCTGTGTGCTGGAACCAGTGGACTGTGAGGTGAAGAGCAAGAGATGCTTCACAGAGCTTGGTGCTCAGCGTTGCACCCACCCATGTCAGTCCCCTGTGCCCTGCTCACCACCTCCAACAGACAGCAAGGTGAGGCAAAAAGGAAGCAAGCTGTGTGTGGGGACATGGGTGCTCAAGGGTTGCTGTGATAGGCTTTCCCAGTCCCTCATTGCAGCTTGTAAAAAAGAAGCTACTGTTTTTCAGTAAAGAAACCGATTCGGATCACCTCACGGTTGGCAACTACAGTAATTCGGAAGACGCTTCCACATGACATACAAACCTCTGGGGTTAGTCTCTTTCTCATCATTGTCAAAAAAAAGTAAGAGTTACTGTGCCTAATGTCATGCTGAATATGTGGGTAGGTAACTGGTGTTGTCTGTAAGTTGCCTTTGCCTTTCCCCCATGGGAGCCTTGGTGCACCTTAAGGAGAAGGGCCCTGGAATGTCATATCCCTCTCTCTAGGCATAGTACAACTAGGAGGAAAAGGAGGTGTTTGGAGGTTGACATAAGTGTGTGAACAGTTTGGGTGATACTTTTTGGCTCACGCTGCTGTATCAGATGGATGCAAGAGTTTTGGGAGCAGTGCCACAGATGGTGCTGTGGCCCTGTAAGAGCAATTCCACCTTCCTTTTCCTAACACACATTAAACGCCAGAAAGGGAGAAGTTTTCTGCCTCCTGGTGCCTGTAAATGTACACATTCCCCTATAATGAGATGTTTCAACATTGTGGAAAAACAAGATATCATCATGTATCTTGTAAGGAGGTTAAATCCTGCAGAGTTGAACTTCAGTGTGGCTTTGGGGATGTGATGTGTGTGACTGGTTTGTTATCTGCATAGAAGGGCCCTAAATGGCAGGAAGGGAAACTTGCTCAGGAGGCACTGCGGGGCACAGGCTGGTCACTAACTGGGTGACTCTGCTTGAGTGCCAGTGTTAGTGTGTCTCAAACAGTTGTTTTGCCAAACCCCCAGCTCAGCAGCAGTGTTAGTGTGGGAGGGAGATCACATCCCACAGCTCTGCTTGCTCCTGCACAGAAGGGTTTATTTCTCCATTTCTATCTACCCTGAGCACACTTGGTTGTACTCTGTTCATGTTCAAAGCAACCACCTCCCAGCCAGTCACTGCTCCACTCCTTGAAGAAACACATTCAGAAGTCAGACCTGGTTTTGTTGCTCTCTCTTGCAGCATCCTTCCCTTTCCTGGTCAGTCTGACTCACATTTTTGTGTTATTCAGCCACAGAACTTTTGCTTTACAAACCAGGGAGAAAAATTGTCCTAAATAATGGCTAACAAAATAATGTCTCTCAAATGACTCCTAGGGCACTCTTTCTGGGATGTGCCCATGTTAAAAATACCCTGGCATCCTGCAGTGAGGTTCCTGGAGAGAGCAGCTTCATTCAAGCTACTGGGAAGTAAGACAGTAGTAAGTCTGGAGGCTGCAGAGCAAAGCTGCTCCCCTGCCACGTGCAGTGGGGTCTGTGCTGCTGATCACTTCCCTGAGAAACTCCCCCTGAGCTGCAGTGTGTGCTCACAGCCCAGAGAGCCCATGGAATCCTGGGCTGCATCCAAAGGAGTGTGGGCAGCAGGTCCAGAGAGATGATTCTTCCACTCTACTCTGGTGAGACCCACCTGGA
>NW_008681806.1:14146-22530 GCF_000695815.1 Acanthisitta chloris | reverse complement strand
ATTAAATGCCTAGTTCTCTAATCTCTCTAGATGGCTGCTGCCATCTCTATGAAGCACTATTGCCTTCACGTGTTGTGTTTTCACAGAACAGTATCTCCTTATATTTGCTATCACTGGCTGTAAGGGTCATCTGGTGAAATCTGATTGTCAGAGGACAATATAATCTAAATGTGGTATATGAAACTGTCAGGTAAAAATGCAGTCAAAATATACTGCATATCTACTTTGTCCAATTAGTATGTTACAGCACTGGAGACATGAGATTTAAAGCTTCTTTTAAATGTGTTGAACATATCAGAATTGAACTGCAATATCAGCATATTTTATGCTAACCTCTAATAATCAGTTTTATAAACAATTGCTTTTGCTAAAGAAATACCCTGTTTTAAATTATAATTAGAAGTTGATGGATTAAATCCTTTGGTTAATGCTGTATAAAAAGGGAATGTTCAGACGTTCACAGGTGAGTGTTACTTACAAGTATACAATTGTAACAGCAATTGACACAACATATTTGTTTAATCCTTCTTGTTTATAAATATTTACTGTTAAGTGCCAAGTGAAAGGCATGGAATATGATCCCTGCTAGCCCCCACCAGCAATACTTCTGTGCTGTGGAGTATGTTCAGATGGCACAAAATCAGAGAATGCAATCCTACTCTAATTGAGTAAATCAAGTAGCCTGTTTCTACTTTTATAAATGCTATTGGATACCTGGCATAATGCTGATAAACTCAAGGGGGTTATGGTGCCTTCGTATTAGTGTAAGAAAGGCATAGAGCCTAATGATACATTTGTGTAAAACTGCGTGCCATGGGTTGGATGGAAGGTGGCATTTCTGCATCCTAAATTATGAGTATGTTTCTGCCTGGGCATTTCTGCCTTGAGGTTTATGGTCACTGATCTAATTTCAGCCACTGGCTGGCTGCTGAGATGCTGCCACCTGTCCCAGTGAGCTGGGTGGTCAGTACTCACCTAACAACTGCCAGCAGTGGCTGCTCAGGGGATGAGAGTGAGCAGATGTTATAGATGACTTATCATGGAGAACAGCTGGTGGTGTAAGTAGGACTTAAGCCATACACACAGCACTTTTTCCAATGAATAAAAGTTTGTAGATTTTACCTGGAATATCCAAATTTATTTGTGCTCATAAAGGTTTCTGAAGATTCTGTAAGTTGTTCAGTGCATTGACACAAAAGTACAAACTTGTGTTTTACACAAGAAGATGAAAAGTGCTGGGTCAGATTATTAATGCTACATACAATTGAGAAGATTCCCAGAGGTCAGAGAGAATATGCTGAAGAGATCATTGCTACTGGAGTGTTTGGCAAGGTATCTAGTGGATGCTACAAATATGACATAACTACAAACATAAAAATATCTGAGCCAAAATACTGTGCATTCTATATCAAAATAACTATAATGAGCGTAACTAGCTAGAGTGAGGCAATGTGCTCTGTGTAAAGATTATTTATGATGAAGGCATAGTGATGTGCATAATGGTGGAGAGGCAGGGATGAAGGGGGCTTGATTTTTAAGCTATCACTGATGGCTCTACTGAGATGCAAATTACTGTTTCTTGTCTCTGCTGATAGGTATTTCCCATGTTTTACCTTTGTTATTTTTTGGTTCCTTAAAGCTCATCTTCAGCATTGCTGAGCAGAGGAGGGGGCCATGTCAAAGGTCATTTTTGCTGAAGTTAGTGCTGAAAAAAAGACCAGTTGTGTAACAGTTTTAGCTGGATTTACACTCTTATGTAATGTCAAAAGTATTAGGAACACAAATGCAGTCTCCATGTCTTCCTTGTTAGTGGAAATACTGGAGGATATTGGGCTTATGGGATTTACAGAGAAAACACATTATTAGTTGGAACACCAAAATCAGTGTCATTTCAGCCAGTTCCTTGAGGGTGTGTTCTGACCAATGCAATGTTCAGAAATATGTAGGGAACTCTCATGTTTCTCAGTTAAATCTGATTCTGTCTGCTGTATGGGGCATTTGGGACTGTTCTCTTAATAGTTTTACACAATGTGAAGAACTTGTGGCAGATAGATAAGACATGGAGATATTTTATCACAAAGCTACATATGTCTGTGAGTAAAATTAACTCCAATGTGCCAATTCAGAAGGATATCTGCGAAGTACTTTACTATGTCCATTCAACCTGTACATAATTAGGTTCTGCTACAAAGAACTTTTTAGACCTGCAAGTAAAGCCTTCATTTTGAAAATTCCACTTGTTCCAAAGGGTTTGAGAAGCCTCTCTGTTAGCAAACTAAGACTTGTTTGCCACAGGCATTAGAATATTTAACCTTTTTTCATAGGCACCTCTTATCAAAAAGCTACATGCTCGTAGTTTGACTGAAGCATTGTTAATGTCTATTCTAGGGTCTTATCCCATTCTAGCTTATATGAGAGTATATCTACTGTCAGCAAGAGGATGATAGAGCTATTAAAGTATTTAATCTAGAAAAAGAGGCCTCAGTAAAATAAGAGCATTGCAGTCTTGTTATGTCCAGGGACAGACTGGCTAAGGAGAAAGGAGATCTGATGAAAACAATCTTTTCCATTTTCTCTGCATTCTACCAGAATAAACAAAACAGGTATAACCAGTGCTTCTTCCCTCCCAGTTATAATTTGTTCCTTCTGTCAGTGTTTCAGTGTTTTAGCCCTTGTTGTTACTCAACATTGTGCATGTGTTTGATTTAGATTATCTAACTGGAGGTTCCTAGAGATTTGGTACTCCAGTCTTCAGTTGCTCCCTGTAGACTGCCTTGCTAGTCAGTGAAAACAGAGACAATCACCTTCATAGAAGGAGCTCATTTACTTGGCAATTTTAGAATGTGTTATGTCAGTATGCTGTAAGATATGTTGTGGCCTAGGAAAATAAAATCAAAATATACTGTCTGAAAGAACAGAGCATTATGTGGCATTTGGCATCTAACCTGTGGTTCGTAAAACACAGTCCTGAGCAGAGGACTGTCATCAGTAGGTACTGCTGGGGCTAAAAGGACCTGACCTACAACATGATGGGCCATGGTGCAAATGTTAATCTTATTTCTCCTTCTACCTCCACAAAGTTATATTGCTTTCATGTACATAAAAGTGAGAAGAAATACTCTGTTTCAGGAATTAGGCAGTGGGCTTATTTATTTTTTTAATCAATCTCCAGTGTATTTTTGTACACATTTGCAATCTTACAGCATTTGTTCCAAGGAGAATTGGGACCAATGGAATTGTATTTCTGAATTTTTCGTGATCATTTCTTCGGTTCTTGTCTGCCAATGCACACCACAGGATACAAAACTGATTATAGTGTGCTCTCCTTCTGTTACTAGGTCACTCCTTCTAATTCTGAGCTTGTCTGTGTCACTGGGAATATCAGATAATTTACTCAGAAGGAAACCTCTGACATGCTCAGAGTTAGTTTAGTCAGCAAAAAAGCACCTGTGCAGAAAAGCTTAGTGATTACTCTGAGAGTGCAGCTTAACTGTGCTGAAGGGTCTGTGTGGGTCAGAGCATGTATTCTGGATGATTCTGTGTTTGGCTGTGTATGCTATAAGAGAAATTAATGACTTCTGAAAGAATTCACCCCTATTAAGAATACGCATTCACTGTCTAAATTTTTTCAGCTTTCTTTCTCTGTCCTTCCCCAAACTTTCTTCCTTTAAAGAAATTTTTAAAATTTAAAAAAAAATAAAATTGCAACATATGGCAACAGATTTGATTAGGTTTTTTTCCTAATTTGAAATATCACAGAATAATTTTGAAGTGTAAAATATACCTAATATGTATATGCTTGGAAGAGCAGAGCTGTATTTGTCCTGATTCTTTCCTGTTCAGACAGATTTTGCTATAAGGTCAGTGTCTGCTGCAAGAAATGCTTATTTGAAGTGAATATAATTTTCTGTAAACAGAAATTGCATCAAACAGGTATTCAGCAAATCACTGCATTCTGCCTTTAAACCGCCTGTGCTGGCCCTTCCAGGGAATGTTGTCTGCAAGGGGGAAAGACACAGTGAAGGATTTCTCTGGAGAGTGTTTTGCTCATGTGAGGATTAAACTGCACTTAGGATGATGTGCAGAAAGGAGCATCTTCTCCACTTGTTTTGTGCTACAGTTACCATGTTTCTTAACCTTTCAGTGGTTTGGACTTCAAGGGAAAAGGGAATTAAAATTGCACGGAATTCTAGTCTCTCCTTTTTAATACTTATTGCTATTCTGTTCTATTTTTGTTTCCAGGTACAAGAAAACACATGAGACCCTGAGCCATGCAGGCCAAAAAGCAACAGCAGCTATCAGCAACGTAGGAACAGCTATCAGCAAGAAGTTTGGAGATATGAGGTATAGGCATCTGCTGCTTTTCTGGTCTTGTTTTGAGGACAAAACATATAAATCATTTGTCAGCTCTTCTTTATCTTCTGCATTAGTGTTTCAAAGGTTCAAGTAGTTTGTAGTCAGACTGTTTTATAACATTCATGTTTTTAACTGAAAAGAAGGTATAATGATGAATGAAGATATAATTTTTGAGTCAGCTGTTTTGTGTTGTTTTCTTTTGAAAAGTACAATTGGAAATCCTTTTCAAATAACTTTGAAAGCTCAAGGAAAGGTACAAGTAAAATGGAACAAAAAATTGCTGTTAGACCTTTCTTAATACAATTTTATTTGTGCATGGATTCTGGAGACCAACATCATCTGAAGACAAGAAGCCTGCCTGGGAGCTGCAGGCTATTTTTTATCATTTCTTTCAAGATATACGGCAAAGTTTTGTTCTGCAGTTGTGAAAAAAAAGAGAGATATGATGAAAGTAATAGGAGTTGAGGTTGGTGAAGAACTGTCACTGAAATGCAGCTTAAATGTCAGGCTTTATACGTTGATGTATCTTTTAAAGTGCTGGTCTTCAAGTTCCTTAGTATGGGAGCAGAAATTGTACACTGTAAATCAGAACTTCAGTTTTCATTACGTAGCAGGATTACAGAGTGTTTGAGGGAGTTGATTTTTTGGTGATTAAATAAATGGACTTGGGTAAATCTGCAACATATTGTTTGAGCTGCAGAATTAGGGGCTCATTTATTAGAGATACTGGTACGCACTCACTTTTTTGTCATTTTGTAATGTATGAGGTAACCATATCCTAAGCTCTGTCTGTGCTGCAAATGGCTGAAGCATAGTTCTTGGGGACTAAAACTTTTTTTCTGCTTTTTTGTTTTTAATCTGAATCTTAAGAAATGTTTACATTCTTCACCCCCCATACCTACCTTTTACATAGAGCTTAATAAACTCTCTGCAGAAGTACTACTGTTTTTCTAGGAAGGAAAATCCTCATCACTGTATGATCTGCTCTATGGTGTCTTTTTCCATACAGCAGTTTAAAACAGAAATTTAGTGAGCAATTTGCATCCAGGGTATGATCGTAACTAAAATTTGTTTGCTTCAATACAGTTGAACATCCATGGGTAGTATATGCCTATCAAAGGGCATGAGAATAAGGAGGCATGCAATTATATTCTCCTAGTACTTTTTTTTTAGCATTTGGCAATCTGAGAGCTGAAAACTTAATAAAGCAGAGATTTGAGCTTTCATTTAAAAACCTTTGAAGGGTTTTCTTCAGGAATTTACATTATTTTAAAATTTATTTCCACTTCTATGAACTTTTGAAATTCGTAACACCTCGTGTCTCCCCAGATGAACAGACACTTATGTGGTAAAGTGTGTGGTTTCTTTGTTTGTCCATTCATTGGCTATTTGGTGTTTCCCTGGTCTTTCCTTTGATGTCTTCTGGCTCTTGCATTATGAGAAACAGTGAGTGAGTCCTCCTGTCCTTCCTGTCACTCATTATTTCTTGTGTTTTTATCATATTTCTCTTCAGTTCCCTCTTTCCAGGCTGTGTCTCCAGTAGAATGAGTTACTTTGACAAGCCTTTTTGTTACTTTTGTTCGTTCTTTCTGCCTTCCCCACATTTATAGGTGTATTCTGTATTTTGAGAAATGCTTGAGATGTGTATGATGCATGTGACACCAATGTATCCTATTTCATTTTCTGTTGTTTCTTAACACTTCCTCCTGTGAAAAAGACAAGCCCACTGCTTAGCAAATGGGTCCTGCAGCTGCTTCTGTGCTTTAGGTCCTACAGCAGTGCCCAAAACGTTGGTGTGCAAATACCTTGAGTGCTGGCTCTTGATCACAGAGGCAAGAATGACTCTAACAGTTCAGGATTTCTCAGGTCCTGGTGCTTGTGCTTTGCACAGGATGCGAGATCCACTGCAAAGGCAGAAATGTCTTCACTGTAATAGAGCATGGTTTTACTTCAGTATTTTCCTTAATTAATCACTGTTACCAGATGCCTTTGTCCTACCTAGCAGTATTAACCTCCACCCCCATGGCAATCATGTTTTGCCTAGCACCTGGAAGGCAGATGGGAGGTATTTGTCCCATTAGCCCTTCAGCTAAGGGCTCAAAGCAGAAGCTGAGTCCACAAGCATTTTGACTAATAGAGAAGTTGGTTTCTAGTAGCTTTCTTTGATTGAAATTATTACCTTGATCCTGGTTGGGAATTTTTCAGGAAAATATGAACTAACAGCACCGCCTTTATTTGGACACTTAGAGTTAAGTTCTCTGTTAGGAGAGTTTCTGACACTTGATGAAGAAGCAAGTGGTCTAGCCAGATTCCTGTAGTCATATAGAGTGTGGCATGGCATGGGCCTTCTGCATCTGCTGAACATCCTAAATCTGGAGCAATGGTCAGTATGTTTCCCTCAGCAGCAAAGAGGGCCTAAGATTTTAGCTTAGCTTGCGCAGGTGCAGTTCTATGTTGTGTTATACTATAAACTTTATCCCTTAAATAACATGGTTTTTTAAATCTTCCCCCCTCCCTTTTCCATCCCAGCTGTGGTCAGGGGAGTAAACTGTAAAGAGGCAGGAATTTTCTGTGTCATTGTTTGCTTGCTTTTTTTGCTAATCCGAATAATTTTATTTCAGTGATCTACTATATGGATTATCACCCTCCTCCTCCCATAATGCTGATTTAAACAAACATCAGCTTCTGGCTTAATTCTCTTGGTTAGGCATTAAGGCTGATATTCACCAATAGCATCCAGATGCAAATCCCTGTTCTGCTTTCATTCAGAGCAGACACTTGAAACTGATTTCTAAAATCCAGATGTCATCATAATTCCCAGTATGTTCAGCCGTCTTACCCCCGCCTCGCCTGTGGCGACGCTGATTTTGAAAGCATTTGTAGTCAGCCTGACTCTAAATAGAGAAGCCTTCCTTCTTTGTGAAACAAAATTCTGTCTTCCATGTTGCCTGCTATGTCAACTGTACAGAGCACTAGGTGAAACATAGATTTCTGTTCTGAAGAGGCTGGGTCTTAATTTTCACCTTGCATTATTACTAAAATATCATACATCAGCAACAGGCCAGATAGACCTCCTCCAAATCTGCTATTTTGCTGTGTTAGAATTCAAGAAGATAAAATCTATGAGAAAGAAAACTGACAAAATTCTGTGTGTCTGAAAGAACAGAAATGCCACCCCTTGGGGACCAAGTCCTTTTCATGCAGCTGCTGTGCTTCTCTTTCATCCCCAACCAGGCTTCCCAGTGTTGCAACTCTCTAATTCATTTTGTGCATGAATAATCACTAGCATTTTACATTTTACATTTTCTGAATTTTGTATTAATTACTAGTGTTTTTCAGGTCCCTTTTTGTGTCCTATTTAATATTATCATGTTACTAGAAATACCAGAAATGCATATAAACCCCGTGTACAGATACTTTTGCTTTAGGATACAAACCAGACACTAGCAATATAGCTAAGACAATAGATTCTTCGTGAATAGCTCTTGTGATTAATTATATGCCATCAGGATTTTTTGTTGCTCCTCCACCCCCTGCTCATATTGTCTCCTTTAACATTTTTCTGGCATGGAAGGCGAAAGGGAAGAGTGGAGTCCCAGGTCACTCACAGGGCAGTGGCACAGGCTCAGATCTCTCAGCATTAGAGATTACACTGACATTTTAGCATGACTCTTGCTATGTAGAGCACAGATGTGACAGAGTTGAGGGTCTTTATCCCATTCTCCTTTGTATACTGCTAAAGGTTGGATCTTTTAATGTAATACTGCTGGACTACTCTGACCTTTTTAAGAACAAATTGTGATACCAAGTGGCAGTGGCACAGGCTCAGATCTCTCAGCATTAGAGATTACACTGACATTTTAGCATGACTCTTGCTATGTAGAGCACAGATGTGACAGAGTTGAGGGTCTTTATCCCATTCTCCTTTGTATACTGCTAAAGGTTGGATCTTTTAATGTAATACTGCTGGACTACTCTGACCTTTTTAAGAACAAATTGTGATACCAAGTAGAAGACTGGGTTTTTTT
>NW_008681806.1:0-14110 GCF_000695815.1 Acanthisitta chloris | reverse complement strand
AAGGAAACTCCTTACACTACACTACTATATGCACACTGCCACATACATTGCTACTAGTCAAGTATTTAAAGATTAAGGTAACAAAGGAATTGATGCAAATTAGGATGTCAGCAGTTATTCTTCTTATAGATCCTTCATTCAGCTGTCTTGTACATATTCCTTAATTACATGATCACACAGACCCTTTTTTAATTCAGTGCCTGGGATGAGCCAGCTCTCAAGATGAATGAAGGTAATATAATGCCTCATTCCTGCCAGGAGTTGGAAGGCACACGTGGAAACACAAGACTGCAGGGAGGGAGAGCCTGGGGGCAGGACTGTGGCAGCTGATTGTGCCCCTCGGAGATGACTGGAATCAGCACAGATTGCACATGAGGCCCCAGAGGGGTGGAATAAGGCAAAGTTCATCCCTCTGGAAAAGGGTGAGGGAAGCTTTGGGAAATACTGGGGAATGCATTAACCTGTTATTTTCTAAGCATCTAAATGAGAGCATGATGGGAAAAACATAAAAGGGTTTGTCAAGAACAATTATCTTGAACTGACAGCACCTGTCATAGAGGATAGAGGGGAGGCAGGAGATGTGATAGAGCTTGACTTTGACAAGGCTGTCTGTACTGTTTTTGCAGAACTAGAGAAATGCAGGTTAGGTGTTACTGCTTTAGCAGGAAGCGAGCATAGGGAGTTGAAAATTATATTCAAAAAATAGGTCTCAGTAGCTCACGTTAATGCATGATTTTTGCAGGTTCCGTTCTGAGTCTGTTACTCATCAGCATTTTCAAGGGCTAGGCTGGTGGTTCACAAGAGCAGCTCAATAGGGCTTATTTCTGAAGGCTGCAAGCTCTCTCTCATTGCAAGCTTTTAGAAGCGGTTTGGGCCAATATCTGTTGGTGATGCCTCACATATAATTAATTTACTTTAGTACTGTGGGAGTTGATTTTTGCTGTGCCTTTATTTTTGTGCCTTTTGGGTTTTTTGTTGTTTGTGGGGATGGATGTGAAGTTTTTGCACAGCCTTTTAGTGTGCATTTCCAGGACTTCTGTGATCTAGGGATGTTCTGGGCACTTAAAATTGCTCCTGAAACTGAATTCTTTTAGATTCCTTCAGCTGTCATGCCTGAAACTACCATTTCTAAACCTTTCTATCTCTGATACCCCAATAAAGGAAATAATAGTAATAGTAACACTGTCTTGCTATGTAATTTCATAAGCATTTCTTTTCCTGATGGGTGAAGCAGTTGTTTTCTCTCATTTCTACTGACACTTGCCTCTTTGTGCTGGTTTTTAGAGGTGTGCAGTAACAGAGATCTCCTTATCCCATGGCTGTGCAAGTATCTATATTAGCATGGGGAAGGAGGTGGCAGTTACTGGGAACCAGCAGGTGGTAAAAGGAGGCTATGTATGGCAACAGTATTATTTGAGCTGGTCTAAGCAGAAATGTGTTGTGAAGATAAAACCACAAATGTTTGAGAAACACCAATGTATATGATGTGTATAACCCTGTAAATAAGCCTGAAGAAATCAATGCTTTTCTTTGGAGCAAGGTATGAATATTGTGCAGTAAATAATGCATCACACCACACACTGAGGAAAGATGTGAAAAATAAGTATCGAAGAGACATTCATTAAGTGTGCACCATATATCTGGCTCACTGCATGAGGCAGGTGTTCCCTTGAAGTGGTCTGTAATTAAAGACTACATCAGCAACACAGATGAAGGAGAGGCTGTCTGCTCATCAGTTCTCTACTTCAGGATATTAATGACATCCTTTGAATATTGTATATCAGTGTGCTGCTGCCTTAATTAAGTTTCTTGTGAGCTGGAAAGCGGTGTCAAAGTGTTTCAAGTATTGTTTTCAACAAGGAACAAGTATTTTAGAAAATGTCATTTTAGAAATTAAAAGCCCCTTGTTTTTTCCATATCCTTAACTGAGAGATGATTAAGAAATCCAGAAGGAAGAAAAAGGCATTTGCTGCTGATGTACATGTACAATTCCAGTTCACTTATACTTCCTCTTCAATGATATTAAAGTAGGTTATGGGGAGGGAAACCAGTTAGTATTGTTTAAATCTGCTCTAAATAGAACACAAAAATTAGCAGAGAAAACTTCTGTCCTTTGCACACAGAATAGGTGATTGCATAGTGAAGGACTGTGTGAAAATTTTCACTTTGAAGTGATCTCAACTGATTGACATTCTAGTGTGAATTCCAGCATCAAGATTTGAATGCAATTTATTGCGTTTTTCTCCTTGGGCTGTTTGACATGCTACAGATGTATATGTGTATTGTTGTTACTTTTTCCTAATACTTTTAACTCTTGCTTTTCTTTCCTTGTGCATCCACCACAGATCTCATTCAATTGGGTAAGACACATTACTTTCCTTGAATACTGTCTCTGTGATTGACACGATTTGTTTTATAGACTGTAATGCAGTAACCTCTTTCCTTTCAGCATTGTTTTATAGGATAAAAGCATATGCTACTTAAACTGTAATGCCTTGTTTTTACAGTGTGGTGAGTATAACAAGAAAAGGACTGGACTAAGTGTTTGCCATGTCCTTGAGTAGATGTCTCAAATTCAAATAAAGAACACATTCAAAAGATGTTGCTCTTGGGAAAACCTATTTACATGTAATCCCATTCTCTCAAGCATCTTTTTCTGCCAGAGGTTGCAACATAAACAGCAAACACTCAGTAAAATTCTATTCAGACAGCAGAATTCTATAAAGGTTGTATAAAGTATTAATTATATCCTCTTCAATAAAGCAAAAATATCTTAGTAATGACTCTTTAAAAGTCTTGAGTTCTGGGGAAATTTTCACTAGTAGGCCAAGTTCTGAACATGATAAAGGACTTCTTTGTATTTAGAGACTGAATTTATTCATTCTGTAAAGCACTTAATAGGTGATGAATTAGAAAATAATTTTATGTGTGGTCAAAGATTCTACAAGCAGTCTGGCCTTTCATCAGGTCACCCACAGAGAAGCTGAAGAGCCCTGAATCCCCTGCCAGTCCCACTGGCCTTGTAGCATCTCCAGTGCATAGGAGAGCTCAAGAATATTTTTGCATTCAGCTATGTTATCCTAACATGAACTCTTACTTCACTGAGAAAGCTTCAAAATGTGGCATACATTGACCTCCCTATATCACTCTGACATGAAACCAAAATGTAATATTTAGGGACCTTTGTTATGAACAATCTCTGTTCTATGCCTCTGCACTGAGCAACCTCATGGACATGTATGTCTTTAAAAAAGCTTAATGTTTTAGGCTTCTACTAAAAGAAGATATTGTTACTGTTTCTATAACTTGCATCCTTACCTCTTTGGAGAAATTAAAAGGTTCACTCACTAAAATATGCACTTATCATTCAGATTGTCACGTGCAGTCTCTCAGCTGTGTGAATTTAATCTTCTTACTTAAACCTTCATATTTGGAATGTTTTGCTATTAGAAGAGGAGCAGCCTATGCAGAAATATTTCCAAACTCTATTTTTGCCTATTTGTCATGTGTTACAAGAATAAAATGGCAAGCATGCCTGTTTAATTCAACTAGGATCATTAAAGATTTGCTGCACTTGTGAAATATTTGGGCTAATCTTTCATAAATCTTAAAAATTATGTGAGAAACAACATGAAACATTTGCAGTCTCCTGTAAGTTCTTGTCTGTCTGAACTTAGCAGAAGCCTTAAAATATACACAACAGCAAACAGTTTGTATAAAATCTCTCTGTTCCATCTTCCTGCCAAACAGCTCTTCCCTCTCTTCCCCACCCCCATTTCTGAATCTTTAATCTGAAAAAAAAAATCTGTATATGGACTCAGTGCTGCTCTGAATTTGTGTAGTTTAGAACAAACACATGTGCTGTTTATATGAGCGCTTTCATTTTTTAATGCTATAATCATGCTTTGCTTGCAGCCAAATGTTGGTGGCTCTTAAAGGAAAGCTCTCACTGTTCTCAGTCAGACCAAGCTGCAGCTGTCAATCAGCACTGAAAGTAGCAATGCATGGATTTTTGAAAAAAGACATACTCTTGCAGCACACACTTTACTTAAAATGCTCAGATCTAAATGTGCTTATGGACAGTTCTTACACTTCAAATAGATTCTTATTCAGGACAGGCTTGACACTTCCCAGCAGTGGGGAACAGGCAATGCTGTGATAGCAGAGTTGGCTCAGGTGGAAGAAGGTGGCTAATGTAAGTCAAGTCGATAGTGTGGGTGACTGCCTGCTGGTTTCAAGGTATGCAAGATGATTTGGGGATCTCAGAGTGATGCGGAGGCTCTACCCTCTGCTTGCAACCTTTAGATACTCTTCCTGCTGGGAAGTCTGAGGAGGGAAGTGTCACAAGGAGAGCTGGATGAGAGCAGTGCATGTTGAGGTGTGAAGGAAGAGGCAAAATGTCCTAGAGAGATGGGGACAACTGAGGGTGTTGCCTCTCTGGTTGAAGGAACCTCTTGTTTAGGTAGGCAGTTGTGCAGGAGCCTCTTCAGATTGGGGGCCAGCACTCCTGAAAACATGTATATGTACGCTTAAAGTTAAAATATAAAAATATATTATAATCATGTTGCAAATTGGATTTTACAGCTTTTTTTTCTTTTGTTTCTTCCCAGTTACTCCATTCGCCATTCCATAAGCATGCCTGCAATGAGGTAATATGCTGCCCATATTCTATTTGCTACGGGGATTTCAGCAGTGTAATGAGGGGGGAATTTGCATACTTTGATCCTGATCCTACAGTTTTTAGTTGGATGAATAGTCTCACTTCAATCAATTAAGGTTATTTATGTAGATGAGGGCTGCAGGACAAGGCCATCTGTGTTTTTTCATTTTAATTGTATTAACTATATAATCTCTTGTACAAGCCTTTGAGTAAATGAAGCAGTTTTGAGATGTATTTGGATAGCTGATTGTTACCAGGTTTGTATTACTGAATCTGAAATTCAGTTGTTTTGCTGTCTCTGGAACATCATCCAAAGCCCATTAATGTCAGAGATGATTTCCACTCCAACAGGCTTTGGATTGTGCTCCTGTGGAGGGATTTTACATGAGTGCTTTCATATTTTAATGGCTATAATCATGCTTTACTTGACTGCAGCCAAATATTGACGTCTGTTCAAGTAAAGCTCTTGACTGCTTCCAATAAAATCAGGATCTAGCTTTCTTTTTACTCCCTTAGCCTCTAAATGTATGAATATCCCCAGTCCTTACCAAGCATGGGGGAAAACAAATCCCCTAACTATATGATGGATGCTAATTTATTCAAATTCAGCAGGTAGATAGTTTAAGGCAAACATTTACCAATGTGACTTACAGGGCAAATGTAGGTCTTAAAACAGTTTCTCTCTCCTTTTGACCATTCTTGCCCTAGGTTTGTCATCTAATTAACAGGAATTAAATCTGCATTGTTTTTCCAACTGGCTTCAGTTTGCCCTTTCCTTAAATTAGGGTCAGTTTAACTTAGCCTGATGAGGGTTATGATGTAAATGTATTTGCAGAAACAGGAACTATGCTGGCCAACAGTGCCTGAGCTGCAGAGTCTTTACTAATTATGAAGCACAACACATGCTGTATTTGAGGTCTCAGGTATCAAGCAGGGAGCAGAGATCCAGAAGATCCCCTTTACCTGCTGTAGATTTGTCCAAGTCCTTTATGCTGGCTGAACTACTGGAGTAGGAGACAACCTTTTGTACTTCCTCCAGCTTGCCTGTTTCTAGCATGTCTTCCTACACGAGATAGGGTTATTGGCGGTGAAGAAACTACTCCAAAAAGGGGAGAAGAGACATCCATCTAAGCACCTGAAGGGCAGTTTGAGTACAGCTCTCTATGGGGAAGAACACTCTCACTTTAAAATAGCATATGCATTATATTCATAATACTAGTTGGCAGATACTAGTTGTGCTCAGTATGTTCTGTTTGCAGGAAGAAATGTGAAAAATTGAAGCACTCAAAATAAGGGAGAGGCTATGTTTCAAATTTTGTAGGAAGAAAGAAAGAAAAGAAAGAATGAACAAGGTTGTCAGGCAAGCCAGCAAACCAAATATGATTTCCTTTAAGAAGGAAAATCAGTTGTTGCCTTTTATTTTTTTTCCCCAAGTCTTTTAATCCATGTTCTACTCTCATTTTTCCCCCACACAGTTTTGTGTTCTGTTCCACAGGGAGAGAAAGGCAGAGAAAAGCTTAGCTTTGTCAGAGAGATGCCTTAGGAACACATTCTCCCTAAAGTCTTTGTCTTTGAAAGCAGCAGGATACATCTGCAGTCACAAAATCACAGAGCTGGGGGGTCAGGATTTCTCAAAGGCATTTGAGACCCACTTCCTGTGTAGTTCTAATCTTCTTCATCCCAGCCTCAGGACATTAAACTTGTCATATTTTGAATAATGTGGATTATTAACTTTCTCATCAGCTGAAAAAAAGCACATTTATTTCTTTACAGCAAAACCAGAAATGGATAAAACCACAACAGAAATGGATAAAACTCTAGAAATGCAGAACTACAGCCAGTGTTCTCCAGCTGTTCTTCTGAGAACATGGTAAACGTACCATAGAGCAGGCAGGCCAGTCACCATTTGGTTTCATTTACTAGGCAGGTTCTGCTTTTCCAAATTTGTAGCAAAAAAATACTCATCTAATTACAGTAATTGGATTTGACTGCCAGAGCACAAGTGAGTGTTCACAACCTATCAGTCCATAGCCCTGTGCTGCCAGCCAGCCTTCATTCTGTCCTGGCATTGTTGTTGCCTGGTAAGAACTAATCAAATTGTGGAGTTATCCCATGACATTTGCAACTGATTTTTTCCTTCCTTCCTTCAACCTTTTTTTTTTTTCCTCCTAGGAATTCTCCAACTTTCAAATCATTTGAGGAGAAGGTTGAGACCACTGTCACAAGCCTTAAGGTAAAGGTTAAAGGCAGAGTTGCATGCAGTTGTTGCCTTTGTTGCATGGTGAGCCTCATTCAGGGGGCCAACTCAAAGGTTTGTCTCCTCATGATTCTTGTTCATCACATAAAGTCAAGTGTGCTCATAAAATGACATTTTACATGGCTGTGATAGAGCATTCTATCATTTTCAGGTTTTGAGTGTTCATGTTTATCTAGTGATGGGCTGTTCTGACAACTTTAAGTCATGATGGTGTAGGGTAATGTCATCTCCATTGCACTGTGTCAGAGAAGGAACTGGCTTCTGTTTCACAGGTGGAAGGCTACAAGTGTCTCAAGGAGCTAGAACAGAGCTCAGAGCCCCAGCACAGTGCCTGCATATACTTTCCTACTCTTTCTTTTCAGTTTAGCTACAAATGGCTTTTATACTGACCCTCATAGTAGGAGAAATGATTCATGCAGTTGGGTGCATCAGCTCTTAATTCCTGTCTGCTGGAGTCAAGCCTATTCCTCCCACACCCCCCCTCCCATATTAGCTTCAGTGGTCCTACAATGTTCTGTAGTCAGTCAAAACTGACTTCCTGCATGTCACATGTCATACCTTTAGAAGTCAAATTTGTTCTTGGAATTTGGACTTTGGGCTGCAACTTTTTTGGGAGAGTGTATTAGTTCAACTTCTCTGGGAAATCAAGAGGACCTGAGTGCCTCATTCTTTTCAACTTTTCTGAAAATCTGAACACCGGTGAATTAAATGTTTGCTTAAACACTGGGGTATTGGCCAGAAGCATTCAGTGAAGTGACTTACCTGATTCTCAGTTTTGGATAGAAGAGTAGGCAGAAAAGCAAATAGAAAATGAAACTGCATTGTTTCTGATTTTGAGATGCACCTTATCTGAGTCATTTGAAATAATGCAGGAACAGTTTACTTTCACAATCACTCTGATAAATCCAAATCAATGTTCTTTTGAGAATTTTAACTGGCAAATAAAAGTTACGAGTTTTGCCATGAAAACTTAGTAGTAGCTCTAATGCTGCAAGTTCTGGGCTCACCAGCAATGCATGTATTTCTTACTGCTCTTTGCAGAAATCAGGGGTGAACTGATACCTCTGAAACTAGACTGGATACAGATTTTTACCTCTTCAGATGGGAACTTTTAATCAGTGACTCTGAGCAAATATCAAGCCCACTACTACATTATTTTTTGAACTTCCAAGCTAGGCTAGCTGCTTAAAGAAACAAAGTATTACATAGGATTAACCCTTTGGAAACTTAGGACACAAAGTTCATTTAATTAAAATAATCTTCCTAAGCATTCAGTGGCTGACTGGCTGGGAAAATGCCAGCTTGTCTTTAAGTCCTGCTGCAATTCTAGGATGGAGTAAAATGTTTTGCCCTATTTTCAGGCTTGAATCAATTTTCAGTGAGCATATCAGCAAGCCAAGCCACAAAAGAATGTTCTCTTACCAAGACAACCCAGTCAAAACAGCTTTGTCTCTTTGTCACTTGTCTTGATCATTTCCAAATCTTTAAAGTTCTGGCTTTGTTAGAAAAACTTTAAATACCTATTTCAGTGATTTAGTCTTACTGGTTTTATTTTTAATACTTGCATTTACAAATTCAGTGACCTGAAGTATTTTGGAACTAGATGTGTGAGCACATTGTCATATGTTTCATTAGTGTAATTTGATCTCTTCTCTCCTCCTTCCCCCATGAAAATGCTAGGAGCAGTTTTACATATCAGTATCTAGGTAGCTACAAGTGCCTGAAGGGAGACAAGGGTTTGTTCTTTGGTTACTACATTCCTTCTGCTGTCAAATATCCCAGTATGGTTTGTGTACTTTGCGAGCAGCTGTTACCATTGCTGGCGGATGGGCCACTTTGCTCAGCAAATGAACCAGTTCATTTTAATACCCATCTCTCATCCAGCCTTTGTAGAACTGGAAAAAACAATGAAAACAGTGTGAGCTACTCATAAACCACACAAGGTTTACTGGTAGGGTCTAGCATCCTGCCTGGGATCTACTTAGGGACTGGTTCCTTTAAGTGTACGGGACACGCCACTGGCAGATTTTACGACGGCAGCCTAGTTTAGAACTGGGGGAGGAAAGAAATGGTTTTATTTGACTAGTTTTATAGCTGTTGTTCTAAGAAAAACTAATCTCCATGTGTACTTTGCCTGAATAGTTCCCAGCTCTCCATGGCCTTGGGGTGGAATGCAAATGGGACTTGATTCAGTGTGAGCAGAGGAACTTACTGTTCTCCGTTTGCCTTGTTTCAGACCAAGGTTGGTGGGACAGGCCACCCAGGAGGCAGTTTTGAAGAAGTTCTCAGCTCTACAGCCCACGCCAGTGCTCAGAGCTCTCTTGCTGGCACCCGACTCCCTGAGAGTGAAGAAGAGCTTCAGTGTTAAACTGCAGGCCCTCCTGAGCCCCACAAGCCTCTCCAGAGACTTGCCCAGACAGTGATTTTCAGCATCCCTCGCTACACAACTTGTGCAACAAGGTTTTGTCAGCTTTGGAAAATTGCCTCTCTGGCCTTGTGTTGGAGAAATGTTTCCTCTCTCTATTTCTATTTTAGATGGGCCATTTTATCACCAGGTACTTTGTACATCATCAAAACCACACACAAGTCATTGGCTATAATGCATTAAATTCTACATTAAGTGACTAAAATAGTTATCATTTTCATTTGACTTCCCTCCACAATCTCCTAGTCTTTGTTTTTTATTTCTTTTAGTTTACTCTTTTCTATCTGTTGGTTTTCAGCTCCCCTCTCAATGCCACATCAGACAGATGGACCTAGAGCTGTGCAAAGCTTTCGACTTGCCAGCAGTAGCCCATACACCAGCTGTCTACCAGCCATACCAGGTGCTCTTTGCTCAGGAGTGTCTGTACATGATTTATTTTCTAACAGAATTAAAATCACCTATTGTCCAAAAAGTTTTTCTCCTTCACTGGTACAGTCTGGCATTGCCCTCCACCCATTAGTAGGCAAAGTCAAGGAAGACAGGAAGAGACAAACAGTTATTCATACAGAAACCAAACTGATTACAATTGCTGATTTAAGATGGTCATTGTGACTAGAAAAGTTTCAGTTAAAAAATATGCACCATTGCTTGCTCTCTATGGTTTAGTAAGACTTGACAACAGCGTAAGTTAATTACAGAATCAAATGGAGTGGAGGGAACCTCTAATATATTTGCCTCTGTATCTTCCCACAAAAATAGGGGAAGGTGCATTTATGAGCCTCAGTCAAGATAACAGCCTTAAGTGAAAGAATACAAACCCAACAATTGGCTGCAGACGTGCCATAGGTTAGGAGCCCATGCCTTCTGCCTGTATTTCAGAGCTGCTAGCATAGACCATGATCTGACAATGCACAGGATAAGTAAGTACTTCACTTTTGGTGTCAAAATTTGTTGTGCTTTGCTCCAGTACCTAATTCCACCAACTGCATTATCTCTGATCAATCACCAAGAGCCAGACATCTCTCCACTTTGATTCAGCATGTTTTCTTGCATTCTTTTAACACTTTTTCTAAGGAAAGAGCAGCACATCTGTGACAGTATCTTGCTGTCTAGTAAGCACGTGTCAGTCTGCACATTGTGTTACTCAGTTCAGCAGACTGAGGTGAGCACAGCGTTACCAATAAGCAAGGTGGAAGAGCCTGGCTACTTTGAAGGTGGATGCAGTTTTTGAGCATAGGCCAAAGCTTCAAATCAGTGTTAGTGAGTTTGACGTTACAGGTTGCTTAAAACTTTTGTGAGAAAACTTGGCTTTAAGTGATTTTTTTTTCCCTGTGTGGCTTTTGTTAGTTTTTATGAAGTTGAAAGCCATTTCATAATGTTCTACTGGACATAAGTTAACTTTGGACATTTATATCACATGCCTCTTTAGTGTGATTTTTAGCATGGAAGCAAATCTAATTAGGGGTTTTTAGTATTCTTGTGACAATTTTATAGCTTATTTTATGTGGTTTTGTGCATAAATGTGAATTTATTTAAAATGTAAGATATTAATGGTCAACTTAGTTTGTGTAAATGAAGTTCTTGATATTCTTATTAAAAATAAATTTCTCTTACTCTTTTACCCTTTGTGATGTTTTAATTCTGTGTGCTTACCAGTATTACTGAGCAACCTGGTCTAGTGGAAAGTGTCCATGCCCATAGCAGCTTAAGTACAAATCAGGTCCCTTCCAACCCAGACTGTGAATCTATAAACCTTGCTAGTTCACAGCACAGCATCAGCATAAATTGCACAAACATAATCTGCTAGTCCTAGTTTTTAAAATCCAGTTCCTTCTGGACCTGAAACTCATGGAAATTTGGCCCAAACTTTGAACATTTTAACTTTCACAGGAGAAAAATAATTGAAGAAAGTTCAGTAACAGTGAAACACATCACAGAAAACATAGAAGTCTAAACCTATTGCCCCCTCTGTGCAAGACCAGCAGCCAAACCAAGGTTAAAACATGGAGTCCAAGTACTATCTCTGGGTATGTCCCCTCAACCAGACCAATATGCTCTGCAGACTTTGTGCACTGTGGCAGCCACTGAGGCAAGAGCTGCCAGTAGCTGCAGAATGCTCTGCGAGCTTTGGTCAAGGCACCCCTGAGGTTTGCATAAAGGAAACATTTCCTGAGTCATGGTGACTGAAAATGTGAGCTCAGCTACATTATCTACCATTAAAGGGGATTACAACTGAGTTTAGTTTTATGCTGCCTCATTTGATATGAGGCTGAAGACAGAGAAGCATCTTCAGAGAGACAATTTTTCCTAGTGTAAAGTTTGCTTATTTGGTAAGCATGACCTCACCCTAATCTCCAGCTGCACACAACAGCTGGGTGTGCAGACACTGGCCATGTTATGGCATTTACCCCTACAGCTTTACTTCACAATCATTCTGTACTTCCACATTAGTGCTATTACTTCTGCCAAAAACTCATTTACAGCAGCTATTGGTCCCAGTGGGTAACAGCCAAAAGGGAGGTAGCTTCACACACACTGTGTTAGACTGCACAAACTAAAAAGGTCTCTCCCAGCCTCAGCTATTCTGTGATTACCAATACCTGTGAAAGAGTCTGTAAAACTGCCAGACTGGGGTAAGGAAGAGTCAGGAATACAGGCCTTATGGAAGTGTCAGCACCATTCCCCAATACAACGCATGAACAGGGGAAAAGTTGTATGAAACAATGAAGATATTGAGAAAATGTAATTAATTAGATTATCAGTCTTATCCACCATCACTTCTTAAGGCTTATGCACTTGAAAGAAATCTCTTCCCTAAGCTCAGTCAAGAGCTTCTAGGGAAATGTGCTCCTTGGTCTCATTTCTGTGTAGCACTGAGTGGATACTAACTCATCTGAAGCTACTTAAATCCATATATACTTGGAAGACACAGGACAAGACTACCTGACCCAGGCAGTGCATTACATGAACGGATTAGATTGCCATCAGCTAATTTTTAAACATGCCTGAATTTCTCCAATGCATAATTTTTAACTGAAACTGCATTAATCAGAGGCTTATTTTAAAATAGGAAAACCACAAACAAGCTCATTTGGTCCCTAACACAACCTCGGAGCTGGGAGGTAACTATGCTACCTGCTCCTATCTATGTGGTCCTGGGATCGTCAGCAGTAAATGCATAGGAGAAAAAACATCTGCTGGCAGAATTAGTGATGTTGTAAGATGAACAATAATGCACAGAATACAAAACAAAGCATTTATTATAGCTACAGCATTTAGGAACACCTCAGGAATGTGGCTGAGATGCAGCAGCTATTTTTTTATTCCTTTCTGTGTTAATCTGAGATACAAGCTTGACTATTTCTGGGTGAACAAACTTCCCTGAAAAACAAAAGAAAGGGAAAGTTAATCAAAAATGCTCTCATATTCCCATGTGTGAAAGGTTGGCACTGAAACTATACACCAGTGATGACACTTTAGGCTCAGACTAAATGTCGAATTATTCTTTCAAGAAAGCGAAAACTCCTAGTTTCATCCAACTATGAAGTAAGACTAGTTACAGCCCTTCTTCCCCAAAAAGCTTGCATTTTGTACTCTATTAAGACACTTAATAGAGTGAAAAATGGAAGTGTCCTGACCAAGATAATCCAATACTATGTAACCTGGTACAGGAAACCCCCCCAAATTACAGGTGCACTTAGGTTATATGCTGTAGGCTCTACTCAGACACCAGCTCAGTTTAAATTACTGAATTCTGGCAGAATTCTGAATTCAGGGCAAATACGTCAATTAGAAAATTAAGTATTCCAGCTTTGTTGATGTTGCCCTTTTTTATCTTCTTCCCTAATCAAATTACATTCTTCAGAGAGCTTACTATTTCCTTGAGGAGTCACCAAATTATAACTGGGACTTGTCAGGGACTGTGTCTGGTGATTGCTGGTCCTCTCCCCAAGTTTGTATATCCATAGTTTTTGCCCAGGACAGGACAACTTAGTCACAGTCCTCTTCTGGTGTTCCACTCCCTTGTTAAAATAATGAAGATTATTATTACTTATTTCTCCTTGCAACTATCAGTTTATTTTGCAAAGGATCAAAAGCAATGGATAGAATAAAAAGTAATAATTGCACCTAAACAATTTCACTGAGGTGGTTCTCACACATACCCTGGGCAGGTCACACATGACCACAGCTCACATAGGGATAACAAATTCTACTTCACTGGTTCTTGAAACACTAACAAGGTAGAAACAAACTGCTGTCAAAATATTGGTGAAGACTGAAGACTCTTGTATGCCCCTCTGATGTTGCCGGGAGATTCTTAGACACATGCAAGTGTAATGAAAGCTGAGCCTCTCTAGGTAAAACATGATGTAAAAGTAATTTGGCATAAATGAAATTCAGGCTCAATACCTACAGATAAATGTAAGGTATTTTCACACTGTGTTGTTTCCCCAAAAACACTTAGTGTACTTGGGCAATGAGTAAAACAACTAGTTCTCACCTTCTCTGCAAGTCTGTCAGGAAAAAAAAAGGCAATTTATGTATTTCATTTATGAAAGAAGGGGAAAAAAAGCCCAAATGTCATACCAGCAGTTGAATCATAAAAATCCTGCAGTCTGCCAGGTGTGTTTTCCAACTCTTCATACTCAAATGCTTGTAGTATCATCTCACACTGATCCAACTGTTTTACAAACTTGGCTTCTGGAGTACACTGGTTTTCATATTCCTGAAAAGATTTGCAGTTATAATAAAACATTATATAATATAT
>NW_008681805.1:0-6383 GCF_000695815.1 Acanthisitta chloris | reverse complement strand
CGGGCCCGGCTCCGGCAGGACCGGTCCCGTCCCCGCTCCCGTGTCTTGAGTCGGGTTTTGTAAGTCAGATCTTGTCTTCGTGAAAAACAGTTTTCGCACAGACTGTGTTACCTGGGGAAGAGTTTTTAAGAAGTCGTTCAGGAAAAGGCTGTTCGTTAGAAGAGCTTGTTTACATACATATATACTGCAGCTACGCAATAGCACCAAGGCATCACAAAGGGAGTATTTGAAAACCTTGTGTATAGTGGCATAACTTAATAGCAGTCATCAAGCGAATTAGGAGAAAATAGTATGTAATTTTAATAATTTCCATTATTTTAATATCTTTCATCATGATGTTTGGATGCCCAAGAAGAAAGGAAAGGACCTTTGACGTGGACTAGAAATTAAAAAACAGATTTATGTTGTGGCGTCATTGGCAACAACTTAATATACCCAGCTTGAAACTGATCCTGGTCATTCAGTTAAGTAATTCACTTCATAATCCAAAGAGTAAGTAACATTTGGCTGAATTTGATAAAGTCAGAGGAAATCCTATGGCATTATGACAAGAAGAGAATTCCAGAGAAGGGAAGTAACTGTAACAATCAGAGCGCTCTTGCTTACATGCCAGTCAGATTCCAGGAATTAAAACCAAAACAAAACCTAGGCTGTGTAAAGTTCCTCTTGTACCTTTCATCCTGATAAGAACAGGGCCTGAAAGCTATTGTATGTGCTTCCTTTTCTTGAGTCATTTTACCTTTCCCAGCTTTTATTCAGTCGCTTACACAAAGGTATAAGCGTTTGCATATAAAACTATATGGCAAGTTTGGTTCCATTTCTTAGTGTTTCTGGTGTATAGAAATGTCACAAATCTCTTTGAATGTTCAGTACATGTAAGAGCTGATTAGGATTCCTTGTGATATCAGTGTAGGATATGTGAAAAGACAGCAACATCAAAGATATGCAATTTGGATATGCAGATGCAGTTATTTCACTTCACAGCTCCCACTGGCACTAAGTGTCAGCAGTTCCGGTGGATGGAGTTCCACAAAAAGAGATGCCAGACAACTGAAAGAAGCAGTGCCTGACCTCGAGGCAGAAGAACCACCTCAGGTGAGATATGCCCCAATAATGCCTTGGTAGACTGGTATGTTCAGGCTGGAATGGACAGCCACCAACATGGTCTACCTCTTCCCGGATCACTACTAGTTGTTTCCTGAGGTTTGCACTCTGTTGGTGCCCATGACATGTAAGCCTCACCTGCCAGAAAGGAAAGTGCTGCTTTCTGTGTTGTGTTGACTGACACTCTGCTTTTCCTTCAGAAAATTATTAGATACCTCTTTCCTAACATCACTTGGATAGAGGAGGAAGACTCCCATCCTTTAAGGCCCTGTGGGTTAGAGTGTTCCTGTAGGATTTGCAATACCTACTTTTAATTGCTGGTTTCCTTAGGAGCTCTACAGAACAGTACTACTTAGGAAAATGCCTCAAGCAGCCAGATGGGCATATGTGGGACACTGGATCTGTTTTTTCAGTTCTCACTTTTAACATCCTTCCTCTTTTCATCAATGCTAAGTAGTCAGAATGTGAGTGAGAGGGAGAAAATAACTCTTCAGGCTAATAATTACTGCACTTACTCAAGGGGAAGATCAATTTTACTTCA
The DNA here is from genome assembly GCF_000695815.1 of Acanthisitta chloris. Classification (NCBI taxonomy): domain Eukaryota; kingdom Metazoa; phylum Chordata; class Aves; order Passeriformes; family Acanthisittidae; genus Acanthisitta; species Acanthisitta chloris. The sequence continues at coordinate 4,738 of NW_008681805.1, read as the reverse complement.
TGTTTATGTATTTCATATAAAGCTCTAGTTTGTATAATTTTTCTCCATTTTATTATACAATGTAAACATAAATTCAGTTATTGGACCACAACATGAAATTCCATGCTTCCTGAATCCCACAGTATTCTACATATCTTAAAACACTACTAAGTCACTCCCTTTCTTGACATTCTCATTCTTTGCACACTGTCGGTCTATTATATACTGTTCAGGACAAACTCTATAAATTTTTTGGCATCTTAGAAGGAACAGGCATTCTGGTGTTAACAGCTGAGTCTTGGAGATTGCTGTTGCCATTGTAAGATACCACATGCAGGGTGTCTTTATTGAAAGCTTCAATACCTGGCTCTAGTATTAAATGTGGTCCCTTTCTACACCTACTATTCAGAGCTGAAAACATTGTCAGGGATTTGGGTTTGGGATAAACTGATGCATCTGGCTCAGGTAAGGTAAGCCACACCTAGCACGTGGGCTTAGTTACACCCTTACTTACTGATGCAGAGAGTGCTGAAGGTATATTCAGAGAAAGGCACAGTGTGTAGATATCCCCATACTCATTCTGATAAAACCAGCTGCAGTGGGAGGAACAGTATCGAATGGTAGCTGCCTTCAGAAGTGTAGGGCAGACAGCTGGGATGGTCACTTGTAAAAGTACTGAAGCCACAAGATTGTCAGCCTGAAAAGAAATGAATTAATTGGAGGTTGGTCTCTTCTCCCAGGCAACTAGCAGTAGGACAAGAGGGCACAGACCCAAGCTCTGCCAGGGGAGGTTTAGGTTGGAAATTAGGAAGAGATTTTTTATGGAAAGAGTAATCAGACATTGGAACGGGCTGCCCGGGGAGGTGGTGGATTCACCATCCCTGGAGGTTTTCAAGACGAGACTGGATGTGGCACTTAGTGCCATGGTCTAGTAATCACGGTGGGGTTGGACTTGATGACCTTTGAGGTCTCTTCCAACCCAGTTGATTCTGTGATTCTATGATTCTAAAGCATGCCCTGTCCCCCATCTCTGACAATTAAGAAGTAGGTCGGTGACTAGTGCACCAGCAGGTATGGTGAACACTATATTTTGCCAAGTCTGACCTTCAGCCTTGTTTTTATGTTATAAGCATGTCCAGAAAGAAGAAATAACCTTTTACAGCATTGTACTGTTGGATGAAAACAGAACCTGAAACATCCTTTCTTGACCAGAAATAGAGTTGATATAGAAACCCAACCCAACCAACCAACCAAAATTATATTAATAGAAAGGTTTATAGTACAATTTAAATATTTTATATAAAGAATAATAACTTATAACTGAAATGATTCTAAGTTGACTCCAGTACTGCTTTCTGACTGTATGGGAAGGTAGTGTTTAATCTGAAGGCTTTGAAGTCAAAGACTCGGAAAAGACAACACAGAAATACCTTCATAAGTAAGTTTGTACCCTGTAAAAACACTGTAAATTAAACACATTTTGGTAGCATGTCTAATCCCAATAATGTAGTGCCCATGTTGGAATTCATACCTATTTAATTCTACAATACACTGGGTTTATGAGTCACATATTGCATCACTGTGTGTATATACACTGCTTCTCTTCCAGCTCGTGGTTATGTAACTGTGGCATATATTCACATAAAACAGCTGTTTTATTAATATTTATGTATTTGTGTAATCTTTTAATGCAGTTTAACAGTGGGAAATTAAGAGTTCCGGTAAGGTATTGCCAGTCACAACTCTCCAGGCCTCCAGCTGATACTTTGAAATAGAGCAGCAATCCTGGAAACAGATTTTCAAGATAAATATGTGTAAATTTGATTTAACATTTATTAATGTAGTAAGAAGACGCATAAAAATATAAAGAGATGAATATGTAATTTTAAATAAACTTAAAATAAACTTATTAAATTTTATCTCTATTTAATAACCAGAACTTGTTTTACTAAAATAGGTAAGGGCATTTGTTTGTGTGTGAGTCTATAGATTCTTTGCCAACATTAACAACTGTGAGCTTAGCTTGATAATAACCAGGCAAAGATTATAAAATCAGTAGTGCCAGCTGCCTGGCCTGTGTACAATCAGGCTTTCATGAAAAATCTGGGGACTGGATTTGACAGAACCAGAAAGCAGCTGTTCTCAACAGCACACTTCCTCTCAGAAACTGCAGCTCTCTGAGTGAGAATTAATGCTCCTTTTCACATCAGTGCACTCTTTCAGTGGTCCTTGTGGCAGCTGTTGCTGTGCTTCCCCTAAACACTCAAACTGGAGTTGTACTAGACTGCACGCAGCAACTGGCAAAACATTCAGAAGTCCTGACATTTCAGGGAGCTGGGCTAGGTAAATCATGTGCTGGTTTTATGGTCTTTGTCCTTTCAATATCATACTTCCTGGAGCCCTGCAGGGTTAGTCTGATCCCAGGCAGGGTAACAATTTGGTTCCACACCCCAGCTGTCTATCTTACACGTGGAGGAAGATTGTATGGAAAATTCCATAGGCCATAACTGAGCCTCATGGTTTCTTCCTTTTACTGTGCAATGATAGGTTAATGACTGGAGGTATATTTGTAGCTTTACCACTTCCCTGATTATGACTGCAAGAAAGTAATTTTATCGCGTTACTCTAGTTTCTCCATATGTGGCATGGGAATAATGAAACTTAACTTCTTCGTGGAACACTGTGAAGTCTGTATAGGAAAGTGAAAGCTGAAATTATCTTAAGAACATTGGGAAGCCCATATAGAGGAACATAACTTACATGGTTTTGTCATCATCTTTTCTAGCTAGTCTGAACTGGCATGTCACAGTTGTGTCAGCAACGGGGCCCCAGCCCACAACAGTCTTACTCTGTCACTTTGCACTTGCTTGTCAGGGAGCATGAAAGAGCAAATTTTGTCTGTCTTTTGCAGAGGTATTTGGAGGAGTGCTGAATCCTGTGCTACTTGGACTGACATCTTTAGAGTTTTTACTATTGACAGAGCTCAGTAAACCAGAGCCCCTAATTAACATAAACCTTCTTTATGCTCCCATAGTAAGAGCCAGCCTTAAGTACTAATTCATTTTTAAGTATGAACTTTTAAATATGCATTTATATCGAGGTCAGAGCATCCGGAAAAGAAAGGCTTTGACCGACTTTTGGAACATTTGGGAAAACTGGAAGTATTGTTGGAGCCCACTAGATGTCAGTGCCGCCACACAATAGACTCCTGCAGCTCTGCTCGCTGGGCAGATCGGACGGGGTGTCTCAGTAACGGATGAGTTGTCTTGCATCATGGGGATTGACTATGTAAGATCTGCCATATCTTTATGTAACCCAAGGAAATAGTTACAGAAACAATGCTGCAACCCTGATTGTAGCATGTCGCTCCTACCAAACAATTTGTATGCAGCAGAACTACGTTACGGACTAAGAAGACTTATCAAAGCAGATGTTAATTTCTGAATGGCTGGACATTCAGTGACCTAAAAATTACTAGAGGGAACCTGTACCAGCAAATAGTGCTTGATGTTTGACTCTTTTCTCAAAAGGAGTCTCTCTCCTCTAAAATATGACAGCTATTCTGGCCTCAATATGAACTGAAATTATGACTTTTATTATTGCTTAGGAAAAATGAAAGTTTATGTCTGAAAGCAACCAGTAATAAAGTTCATTAAAAGGTGGTTCATGAGCTGTGACAAACACTCAGCAGTGTTCCTGTGGTATCTAAAGAAGCTTCTCTCCAGCACATCTCTTAATAAGGCCTCTAATTATGTCATAGTGGAACTGTGTGTCATATTTTGTTTAATTATTTTCCCCTCTGTGGATTGTGCCACTGTCATTAAAATGCAGTTTCGAGGACTGAAATTGTAATTCCTCCTTTGTTTACAAGGTACAGAGTGCAATGCTAATTATCATACCAATTAGCCCTCAGCAATGGATAGCGCTTGCTTTATTTTATATGCAGCCTCCATATTTTTAGAAAATTGCAATAATTTATTGCTTTCTTTTAAAAATAAGTCAATCTTATAGCGAGTTCTAGGAAACTGAAATTAAGAATTCTGTCTGAGGTGACTGTGAGGTACCAAAGCCACAGCTCAGGACTGAGGTGCCAAAGCAAAGATCTCTTTGGAGATGGTGAATTCGCAGTTCAAGGCTGTGGGTCCTATAAGAGAACAAAGCATTAGGCCTTTTGCACATGCAAAGACAAAATCTCCCTTGTAATTCAGGTGCAACTAGGCCCTCACTCCAGAATGGATAACGGTGTGATTTCATCTCAGCTGGAATTAAAAGGGTTGAAATTTAGCCTTGTGATTTTTAGTTTTATTACTGGGCACGAATGGCTAGATAACATTCTCCAAGGAGTGTATAAAGTGAGTAGCTGCTATCTGAAACCCCATTGCCAGCAGTAGGAGAAAACACAAACACAATGACATGTTTACAAATGATACCAAAGGATGTGATTTTGATTATTTCTAGCAAGATTTTTTTTAATGTAGGTTGCTAACGCCGATATTTCATCAGTCTGTGATTATTTAAAAATACGTGCCTTTTCTTCACTGTTTGACAACGTATTGCCAAAACAGTTTCACATACAGTCAGGATACACGAATAGTTAGTGTTTAACGTCAGGAAAAAAGTAATTAATGTACAGTCCCAGAAAGAAACCAACTCCCCAGAGGTCTCCAGTGTCTTGTGCCGCTCGGGTTGGCACGTGGGTGTGCACGGGCAGTGCCGGGCACGGCCGGTACCGGGCACAGCGGCTCCGCGGGGCACCGAG
>NW_008681804.1:19482-20540 GCF_000695815.1 Acanthisitta chloris | reverse complement strand
AGCGGGAACAGGACCCAACCACCGCGGGCACGGCCAAACCGCACGGCACACACACACACAGATACAGACAGACACAGACACACACACAGGTACAGACAGACACACAAACACACTGATACAGACACACACAGACAGACACAGACACACACACAGGTACAGACAGACACACAGACACACTGATACAGACACACACAGACAGACAGACACACACACAGACACAGAGAGCGAGAAGCTCTCCCCGCACTCCACTCAGTGCGGGTGGGGAGGGGCGAACTGAGCTCCCTGCGCGATGCTCCGAGCACGGGGAGGGCAGAGACACACACAGACACAGACAGACAGACAGACAGACACACAGACAGACAGACAGACACGGAGTGAGTGACTCTCCCCACGCTCCACTCAGTGCGGGGTCACTCCGCGATGCTCCGAGCACGGGGAGGGCAGAGACACACACAGACACAGACCGCCAGACAGACAGACACACACACAGACACACACACTGCGCTCCCAGCAGCAGCTGACAATGGGAGAGTTGGGAAGCTCCAACTCACCCCCCCTCTCCTCTGCTGTCACAGCGCATGCAAAAGGAAAAAAAAAAAAAGTAGAGAAAAACCCCCGCAAAATAACCCAAACAAACAAAAAACCAACAACAAAAACACCCCCCACAAAACAAACAAACAAACAAAAAAAACCCAAAAAAAACCCCAACCCACAAAACAACCAGGCACATCGCGGCAGAGCTGAACGGGCAGAGAGCAGAGAGCTGGGGAAGGCACAGAGAGAGGTGTTTCACCAGCTGTTTCGTGTCATTGCCAGGGTGGTTTAGGGTCTGGCCAGAGGTGGGACAGCAGGGAACAGAGTGGAGCTCTGCCAGGGGAGGGTTAGGTTGGATTTTAGGAAGAGATTTTTTCCAGAAAGAGTGCTCAGACATTGGATTGTGTTGCCCAGGGAGGTGGTGGATTCCCCATCCCTGGAGGTTTTCAAGCTGAGACTGGATGTGGCACTTAGTGCCATGGGCTAGTGACCCCGGTAGGGTTGGACTTGATGATCTTGGAGAT
>NW_008681804.1:2470-19428 GCF_000695815.1 Acanthisitta chloris | reverse complement strand
TTTTTTTTTTTTTTTTAAACTTCATCTTACAATTATAATCAAAAGATGCACATCCCCCTCTAAAAACAACAGCACAACACAGCCCACATGTTGCTACCCACATAAATAACAGCTCCTGCCCATAGCCTAATCCTCCTCTGGTTCTTCCCAGTTAAAAAACAAGTAACAAAGTCTCCCATCAGCGTAACTTTACCACTGAAGCTTTTAAAGCCTTGTTAGGGAAGGTTACTCTAACCCTCTCGCCCTCCCCACCTCCCGCACTACTCCAATTCAGGAAAAGAAATTCCTAGTAAAGCCCACTTCAGCAATCAGTTCAAGACATGGACAGGTCTAGAGGGGCTCATAAATTACACCAGAGTATTCTCTGAAGTGTTCTTGTAAGCTAAAAATGTTCCAAACCTTCCAATTTCTAGGACTGTGTGATTATTGCAGTATATTTTTATGCCATGAAACTAGATAACGATTTGTGTTTGTTTGTTTGAACAAAAGGACTCACAAAATCCCCGGAGGTCTTTCAGGAGCTGTAAATACAAACATATAAGCAAACTTCAGCTCTCTCCTCCCACACATCTGAACAACCCCCTCCTAGTGAGTGATGGTGTATTAAAATTTCCATGCTGTGCTGAATATCAATTTAATGTGCCTTTTGGAATGTAATGTCTTACACAGATATGTGCCCTGTGCTACATTCCTGATGCAGTATTGGCAGAAACAGTGGCAATCCACCTTTCTGAAGCATTGGCATCATCAAACAAGTGTGATGTCCCCTCTTTATTTCACCCTGTATTTGCCAGAAAACAGAGTAGGTGAGTTCTTTATGGTGGCAGAGCCTATGGCATTTCACTGAGTCCCTTCCTTTTGCCTTTATTTTCTGTGGTTTAAAAACCAGTTACCTAGTCCCACTGATGGTGATCACAGTGCACTCAGAATTGGACAGAACACAGCAGCTCTTTTCTGTGTTCAGACCTAGCTGCTAAACCAGCATTTAGGAAACAGTTCTAAGTTTAAAACTGAAGTTCACAGCTGAGAAAGAGGGTGTCAGTGTGGCTCTAATTAAAATGTAAAGACTCGTGCAGAACAAGGCTTGGTGCTGTAGCAAGGGCTGAAATTCTGTCATTGCTTCTTTCACTGCTTAATATTCACACACCAGTGGAAAAGAAGGGGCTTTTTCCCTCTCCTTTTTAACAAATTCTTCTGCTTCCTGAGCTTAGTTCATTAATCCCGTGGCATTGTATCTGCCAGATTCAGCAATTCTATTGATCAGCAGCATTGTTAAGAAAAGAAAATAACAAAAAAAAATAATGTTGATTTTGGTCATTCCCACACTTGTTATCCTGAGCATTTTCATGCTCCAGGCAGTGGATTAGAGCTCCAAAATGACAAGAGACGCCTGTCTGTTTTCCATGGATTACTTGCTACAGACATTCCCTCTGCAATGGAATTCATGTCACTTTGAGATTATTTCAAGAATTGGCCTAATGAATTATCCTTTTGTATCCAGCAAACAATTAGAAACAAACCACAAAAGATGCACCATATTCAGGACTCTATAAAGCACATCATTTTACAATGATGTTGTTACACTCAATTTGCTTCTAGCTGCATAAAGTAGGCACAGATAGTTCTTTTTTTTTTTCATGTAAGGAAAAGATAGTCCGAAGCTCAAATTCTTTCTCTTGTAGAACGAATGTGCAACACTCCGGACTAGTTTACATCAACCAAATAAACAAACCACATCCTCCATCAATATATATTTTCCCCAGAAAATGTATGGATTAGATACAATGGATGCTAACTTCTTCAGGATTGCATCTGAGAGATATAATACAGCATTGTTTGAGGAGAGAGGGGAAAGACTTTTTGCATCCTTCATCTGAGACACTACTTGCTTTTTGCCTTCCTCTGTGGGATACGCCAGGCTAAAGACACAGGGAAGGGTAAAACCTGATCCTCCTGCTATTTAGCTCTAAGTAGTGCTAATCAGCTAGTCAGGAGAGCATATGCTGCACCCCCTTATAAGGAGAGGGGGCAATGGCAGCACTTCAGTGGTGCTTGAAGAGGCTTTATATCTCAGAGGCACCCACTGCCATATGGTGCTTCTGCCAAGGCAAACTGGGCTCGGCTTGGAAGGAATGATTTGGCCAATGTTCCTCTGGCAAGTGCCAGAAACGTCAACTCTGGGAATTTAGGGTGGGCAACAACTCACTTTCAAATAACAATCTATTCACCTTTGTTGTTTGGCCTTTTGAAAGAGATCTAGCTGCTGAGTTGAGAGAGAGAGAGAGAGAAGCAAAAAGTGAAATTCAAACTTTTCTCAGTTCCTCATTCCCTGAAGAAACGAAGACCACAGTAACTAGCTTGATTAATTATTCCACTATTGGGCAGCAAGTTCAAAAGGAGCAACAGTTCTTCTGCATCATTTCCCATTATTTGTGGCATATTGTATTTTTATTTTCTTTAATGGTATTTATAGGCCATTCTATATGGTGTTTTATGTTTCAAGACCCAGATAGGCACTCGTGGGCTCTGTTTAACATTTCTGCTCTCATGCTGTGCTGCATTATGTTCTGGAGGGTTTTTTTTTTATACCACCTTCCAATATGTGCAGCAACTTCACATTGATAGGTCCCACAACTACACATTGATAGATCCCACAAAAAGTTATACTTGGATGTGTTTGGGCTTTCACTGCTGACCATCCATGCAGAATTTCTCTTTCAATCACTTACAAGTTGGCATCATTTGGTGCTTCTCATTACTCAGAAACAGTATTACTTGACTCACAATTGCTCCAAACCTTGCTGCTTCCGTGATTTTTTTATGCTTAGAAGCTCTTGAAAGCTAAACTCCTCTAAGAGAGTCTTTACAATGCTTTAGAAATGTGCTTTTGTTTTCAGAATCGTTTCCTGAGTTTTGGATGAGTCATTACTTGTTTATATTGGTGTGTTCAGGTCCTTCTCAGAACTACCCAGGAATTACCAGAATCCAGTTTTGACACTCAGTAGTAACCTAGTAATATTTGAGGGAAAGATTTCTTGGGTTGAGAGTGCAATTTCTGGTTAAAATCAGAGAAAAAAAACCCAAACCTAACTCTCTCAGTCTACATCTGATTGCTAAAAACCTCCCTAGAGAGCACACTCCTGCAGGAACTGTGAAATCTTAGCTCAGATTCACTCTCTGCTATTTTCTTCCAAAGCAGGTGAATTCCTTGATAAGCAGAATATTTACAGTTCTGCAAAAGGCCCTTTGAAATGGCTTCTGTTGTACACCTAATGATACTTGTGAAATAGTTATTGCTCCAGAAGGAGGCTCAGTCTAAAACCCAGTTATAAGTGTGTTTGTCAAGTGATGTGTGAGAGGCCCAGAGTGCAGTGTCACAGCACAGTGACTTCAGAAGAAAATCTTGTTTAAGAATATCCAGACATCATCTATCACCTTTTCCTTTTACATCCCATGCTTCCACTCTCTCATTTGGGATGCTACAAACTTCTCGTGAAGACTTACAACAAACACAGTGAACAAGAGTCCAGAGAAGAGCAACGAGGCTGGTGAAGGGACTGGAGCACAAGTGCCATGAGGAGAGGCTGAGGGAGCTGGGGGTGTTCAGCCTGGAGAAGAGGAGGCTCAGGGGAGACCTTCTCACCCTCTGCAACTCCCTGACAGGAGGTTGGAGTCAGGTGGGGGTTGGTCTCTTCTCCCAGGCACCCAGCAGCAGGACAAGAGGGCACAGACTCAAGCTCTGCCAGGGGAGGGTTAGGTTGGAGATTAGGAAGAGATTTTTTCCAGAGAGAGTGCTCAGGCATTGGAATGGGCTGCCCAGGGAGGTGGTGGATTCCCCATCCCTGGAGGTTTTCAAGCTGAGACTGGATGTGGCACTTAGTGCCATGGGCTAGTGACCACGGTAGGGTTGGACTGGATGACCTTTGAGGTCTTTTCCAACCTAGTTGATTCTATGATTCTAGGAATGGTTAAAAATAATCCTTGTGAGCATATGAAAGGGGTTGTTTTTCACACAGATGTAGTGCATGGCACCAGCTAATGGAATAAAAAAAACATCTTGTGGCACTGGGGAAAAGAAGCAATGCAAATCACTTTAAATGTTGGCCTCACTGCTGAAGGCAACATGTCATGAAACTCTACCTGTAAGTTCAAGTCCTTTGCCTATATCAGGCAGGAGTTGAAACCTGGAATCTATTTGGCATAGAGCTTATTGCTGACACAGTTGTTCTTCTCTTTTTCTTATGGAAGAAAAAAAATAAGAAGGAACATACAGAAGGCCTATTCAGTGAAGAAAAAAAAAATGCTTCTGATATCCAGATCTGCTGAACTGGTTATCAGCTATTACTTTTTACAGTGTTGATGATTATCACATTAGCTCAGGAGGCTATAAATAGCTGCTTTCACCTGGATTGAAAAGGTTTTGAAAATCTGTGGCACTTTTTGAGTTCTGAAACAATCACAGGGCAAAGTTACTTAAAAATGCAGCAGCAAAAAGGCCTGTGAAGGTGTAGAGTTTAAAATGTTACCAAACTGGAGTTGGCAAAATCATGGACTTACATCTAGTTCTGGAAATATTCTTGCTGTTGGAAGTCTAGACATGTCTTTTGCCAGTGCTCCCTTGGGCTATGTTGCTTTTGGTAGCCTTATTCAAATCTCCTGAATCTACATAAATCCATAGCAGTTCTTGTTATTGGATGTGATTGGGTTGCTAACCACAGCAGTCAGTACCTGTGTTCTCTCAGTAACACTGTGTCTTACCTTCTTGTCACAATCAACTTTCCCCTCATTCCTCAGGACTAATGAGACTCTACTGCATGTGATGCTCATACTTTTGGCAGCATAATAGGATCTGTATCAGTATGATGTGTTTTATTCACGATGCTTTCAGGTCTATTAAACACCTCATCAAATTCTTCCGAAATTTTCTTCGCATCCTGTTCTGTAGACAGGTTATATCCCTGTCTGAACAGCAACCTTTTCAGATTGCTCTTCAAACCTGAACAAACCCTTTCTATTCCCTTGGCCTCTGCTGCCTCATGTTCATCTCTTATGTAGATGTATGGCAACTGTGATACCCAGGTGAGAAACCCACCTGACTAGCTCACTGCCAGGCATGGGACTTCAATAAGAGTTACAGAGAGTTTACTTTCCCCAACTCCTGGTATGGATCAGTAGCTTCTGTTTCCAATGGATTAACTCTGGGCTACTCTTCCAAATTGAACAAGACTTCTCAGTTTTTTAACTTCCAAGTACAGAGACTTCCGTCCCTCTGATTGCTTATGTTTATTGGCTGTTGGGCCTTCACTGAGGAAATGCTGGCAAGGACATATGGCTTTTTACAGGAGATGAGGGAAATGCAAAGAGATATTTGATGTTCTATTTTTTCAGAGAAAAGCCAATTTAAGAAAAAACATTATAAAGGGAAAACCAAAGCAAGAGCAGCCATGAAACTCTTGGCTCCTTAAATCGTATTCCAGGCCTGATACGTTGAACTTTGTTGAGGGAAGTCTGATCAAGCTGGAAGGTCTCCCAAGTGACCAGCTGCAGAATCACTTACTCCTCTAACTCAACAGATTTAATGGCTGGTGAATCTCTGAAAAGACAGATAATAAACTTTTCCCCAGTGCTGGCTGAAGAGACAACTTGCAAGGTGTATTACACACAAATGCTCTACAGATTCAGCTACTTTGGCATTCAAATCCAATTTTGGCTTTTATCACTCACATTTTTATTTTTCTGAATTGGAACAACTGATGGTACATAAAATATTCTCCTGCACAAAATCCAACAAGCCACGATGATCAGAAAAAATAAGACATAGATCAATATAAAATATGTTGTTTTCAGGATTTTCTGCTTGTCTTTGAAAGGCCTCTTATGTTCTTTTCTGCTTGTCTTTGAAAGGCCTCTTGTGTTGATTTGCATCTTTAGACCCCTGTGTACCTTTCAAGGTCTGATCCTGAGGGATTTCCTCAAGGCCACACACTGAGACATTGACATGACAAGAAATTGATCCCACGTTTCTCATGTACTATTCCACCAGTCCCATCCTTACCTCTTAATTTGCCATAGTGTGCAAGTCACTGCTGTCAGCCCTAAAAGTCCCTCCTTATCACTCCATATACAGAAAATCCCCAGTTCCATTGTATCTGGGATCCATCATGGGCAACCTTTTGGCCCTATGTGATTTTGCTTACTAACCTTTCCTGCCAACTGTCAAAGACTTGAAAGACACACCACTATCTTTTGTGCCACCCATTCATCACAGGCTTTTAAATAGTCCAGGTGAATTGCAGCAAACCACAAACTCAAAGTGTATGCAACATCTGCTACGATCATCGTTGTTTTCTGGACCTTTCTTCTTCTCTCTCTGTTTTTGTTGGTTTTGGTTTTTTTTTCTTCTTGTGCTGAATGGTTCATTAGTGTATGACAAGGATATAAGATGCAACAAAACCATACCCACTGACTGTCACCTTCATCTATCTCCCCTATTTGACTTTCAAGACTGGAACCTTTTTAATGAGGTTTTTTTTTTATAGACAAATTGCAAGTTTGATTCTGCTGAACAGAGTGTGTGGGTGCAAATTGTCTTTGGAAGATCAAACAGTATCACACAAAACATAGGGGCTGAAGACTCTTTTTTTTTTGGCTTCTGATGCCAAAACTGATAGGTATTTAATCACTATCCAGATAGCCTGTGAAAACTGGGAATTGTAAGTAAACTGTGATAGCTTAGGAAAACTTGGTTGAGCTTTCAATAATTTGACCTCTGGGATTGCTTTTAGAGTCAGCAATATGTAGAAGTTTGTGCTGGAAGAGGAGGGGGAGAATTCAAAGGGAAACAAGCTCTAAGAAAGCATTAACTGACTCTCTGTTTCCCTCTCTGAATCCCCAGTGAACAGGGATTCCAGCAGGGAGGGGAACTTTATCATCCTCTAGACTGAAATTGCAGCTATTTCAGAAAATCTTCACATTATTTTCCTATTTGCTTCTCTGACATCAGAGTTCATGATATTTCAGGCAGGCAAATATAGACATAGGAAAGAAAGATTCCTTCTCTCCTGATGTGTTGAAATCCAAAACAAAGTTAGGATGGAGCTGAACCAGTCACATAAATCTTGTTTGTGGAAATCCAAATGTGGGCTGGACACATGCACACACATCCACTGTTAGAGCAATTCCCTAGGAAAACAACTGAAACCCCAGCCTGTTTTCTGATTCTCAGCCATTCTAGAAATGCTTCAAATGCTTTGCTACTTTGACATTTGTATCTGCATACAGAGAGAATAACTACAAAGAGCATCAGGTAATAAAACACACATCCCAGTGAGGATTTTTTAGACCAGAACTTGGTCAGGGGGAAAGTGCAGTCAAACCCAAGGCTGAACAGTTGCAGTCCACCTTTCCTCTTTTCTCTCTAAACAGGATATGAAGCTGCAGTTTGAGTGCTCAGAGCTCCCTGGAGCATCTCACCTGGTGACTGAGGACTAACAGCAGTGGGAGAGGTGGGAAAAGTGGCAGAGGAAAGGGAACATATGGGCAGAGGTGGGGAGGAGCACTGACACCTCCTTGGAGACCATCTGATAATGGAGATCTGTGACACTGCCACATCCTCCTGCTCTCTCAGAGCTCTCCCTGTTCCCCTGACCTGAGGAGAAGGAAAGACAAAGATCCTGCTACTGCCAGCAAATATTTCCCACAACAATGGAAATTCTTAATTCTGGACCAGAATTAGCTACTTAGCAACACCTTAGTGACTTGTGATCTGACTGGGAAGGAAAAATATTATATACTAATAAGCCAAGTATTGTGTCCATGTGAAGTAGTGTAATTAAAACATGTATTATACCAAAATAATAATGGGAAAATGCACACTGTGTATCTATATGGATACACACAGAGACAATACATATTGTGTATTGATAGTACAACATAGATTAGCATAATTAGCCATCTTTATCTCCCCTGGCATTTTACAGTATCTCACAGATGAATCCTTCAGGTTTCCTTTTTTTTGCTGTTTTTCTTTCTGTTTAAAGTTGCTATGCATCCTGTGTGTGTTTCACGAATCTCTCAGCCAAATTCCAGAGTATTTCCTAAAGCTTTACATAACAATCTCATCAGCTATAAATATATGTCTATGAAGGTTGTTTGTATATTTTCTTTTTTTTTCCTTTTTTTTATGTTTGTCTCTACCTTCAAGCGAAACAAAACAGGAATATGCACATGAAGACAAAAATTCTATTGTTTATACTGATCAGCACAGACTAGGCAGTGAGGGGGAAAAATTGAGGCATCTGTTGAATACAAATGAAGGCAGCAGGTTGGTGTGTGAGTCCTTAGGCTCTGAAGCTACTTGGCATTTGTTTTTCGTGCCTGAAGCCTCACTCTCCTCCTCTTACTCCTCCATCACAGGACAAAGTTAAGGAAAACTGTGACTTGGAGCAACTTTTCAATATTTGAAGGGCCTACAAGGAGCTGGAGAGGGACTCTGTGTTAGGATCTGCAGAGATAGGACAAGGGGAAACGGTTTCAGATTGAAGGAGGGGAAGTTTAGGTTAGATGTGAGAAAAAAGACTTTTGCTCTAAAGGTGGTGAGACTCTGTCCCAGGTTGCCCAGGGAGGCTGTGGCTGCCCCAACCCTGGCAGTGTTCACAGCCAGGTTGGATGAGCCTTGAGCAACCTGATCTAGTGAGGAGATGTCCCTGCCCATGGCTTGGGACTAGATGATCTGTAAGGTCCATTCCAACCCTTAAATTCTATGATTCTCTGACTCCAGGAGAGTGACTTTACATGAAATTACCATAGCTGATGCTCACAGGCTCAGTATTTACCCATGTGTAGCAGTGTTTCCCCTCAGACCTATGTTTGCCAATGACAATTTTGCTCTAAACACTCTCTTTTGGCTGCTGATAAAGTGCCTTGAATCTACTTGTGTGGTGTTGCTAACGACAGGGAACAGTGTACAGAAGCCTAGAATTAGTGTCCTTAAAGGTTTAATTATGATAGCAAACCCAAATGTTAGGAGAGTTGCCTTGTGCCCAAAAGGTCTATATTGTGTTTTAGCAGTGAGGGGTTCACACTAAGTTGTGAAAATGGAAAGGAGAAGAGGGAAAAAACAGCATCCCAGACTTCAAATGAATCTTGCTCTCCATTTTTCTTCCAAAGTGTTGAACGATACATGACATCATATGATGTGTGGCAATTCCCCTTCCTCTATTTTGGGGAGAATGAAGGGGTTCTATTTCTGAGAAAATGTATTCAAGCCAAGTTTTGCTGTCAGTTACCCTGATGTCAGGCCCAAGCAAGACCAACCCAAATGCAATTCCTCTGGATTCACACTGATGTAAGGGAGAACAGAATGTGGCGCTCGAAAAAACAGCTGTCACCTTATGGAAAACTTTATGAAACATCTTCTTTGGCAACAAGCATTCTTCTGTGCTGTGCATTTCCCTGCCCATCTTTTCTTTCATTCTTCCTTTCTGAAGACAGTGCATGGAAACAGAATCGCTGTTGTTTCCTAAGAATTTATCTGCTTCTGCACTTATTCCCCACCTGACATCGTAATCCTCTGTTTGTGACATAACAATCAGTTTTTTACAATGACCAATTGTGAGGCTACAAGCTGGGCTTAAAACCTGATCCAAGAAATGCCTTTTACTCTGATATCTTACATAACGTCATATCAACTTTCAGCTCAAGAGATAATCATTTCAACCAAGTGACATCAATTAAGATTTTTTTCATACAAGGGAGTGGTACATTTCATATAACTCCCTAGAGATAAATCCTTCCAGAGTTTACAGTTTTATGATTTGACCTTTAAAAATATTTCCACTTTCTTGGTTATACAAGCCTAATGATTTTGCTGAAGTAGAAAACATTATGTATACAATTCAGCCCAGTCTCCCACAGGAGTTAAAAGTTGCAACAAGCTTAAGAAAAGAGAAGGAAAATCAAATGCAAATATATTTCTCATGAATTGTTCAATGAGTTTCAGATACCATAGTGATTTATGTGAAGAACTTGAAAAGCAACATCCTCCTTGACAAGCGCTGAGTGAGTACCCAGCTAAAGTTTGCAGTCTTATGTTTGAGGATACAGTTTCATCATGTATTTTTCCGCTGAAATTCAGTGGTTTCTCTGTTCATCCTACCATCTTTGGCAGCTTTAACTGGAGTTATTCATGGGTTTCAAATTATGCACATGCTTTGCTGGATCTGTGCCCATGTGTGTTGAAATTTGTAAAGAGTAGGACAGACAGCACAATCCAGGGTGAGGGAGAGCCAATTTTTGTTCTTTAGAGCACTTCAAACTTTAAGGAAAGACCTCCAGGAAAAATAAGTATCTAGGGAAACAGGTTATCAGATGCTGTGTAACCTAAACCTTATCTTCTTGACAGCTGGAAACATTTAAAAAATGGAAGACTGTGCCTAAACTTATGCCTGATGAGTAACTCAGCCAGATGCAGGACCAGGATTTCTAGAATCTCAAAGTTTCCTGTTTAAGTAGACTGTTATACAGAGACTTGAGCTGTAAGTGAGTTTGAACAAATGCTAAACTCTGGGCTGTTTAACTGACTGGATTTCCACATGTTTCCTTCTGTAATGGGTACAAATTTAAAGTGGGGAAATTTAGGCTAGATATTAGGAAAAGGTTTTTCCCTGTGAGGGTGGTGAGACCCTGTCCCAGGGTGCCCAGGGAGGCTGTGGCTGCCCCAACCCTGGCAGTGTTCACAGCCAGGTTGGATGAGCCTTGAGCAACCTGCTCTGGTGGGAGGTGTCCCTGCCCAGGGCAGGGGTTGGGGCTGGATCATCTCTGAGCTCCATTCCAACCCCTAAAATTCTATGATTCTAGGAAATTACTTCCTCAATGTAAATATTTTGGTTTTTATAAGACACTAAACATAGAAACCAACAAGTGAAAGAAATAAACTAACATTTTGTTAATAGTCTCCACTGTAATTGTTATTTTAAAGTTGTTCTGTCTCATTAAGGATCTCAGAAGTTCCCAGCCTAAGGAGAATACATTCCTATGTGAAGGAATTATTTGCTTCTTGGTGAAATGTCCTGCTATGGTAAGATGTTCCATCTGGAGTGCCCAGCTATGGAATGGCAAAAGTAAATTTCTTGGTGCTGTCATCTCCTGGGAAACCATGTGCACACAAGATGAGTCTCATACACCATAAGATGGATCTCTGATGACATGAATTAGCATATAGCATGTGTTGCTTTGGAAAACTTTGTTTCATATTGAACACTGCTTGGTGATACTCTCCAGTAATATCACATTACAAAAGTGATTATAAAAATACCACAACCACATTAGGAATGAAGTTATTATCCATTCTGGTTGCCACACCAATCCCTTGCCGTGCAAATCCAGCCTAGATTTATTGGCCACAAATTATTGTATATGTGAAATAAATTAGTTGGAGAAAGAAGCATATCTTTATGGCTTTCAGCACATCTCCAGTGGAATCAGCATGAAATATGCAAAACCTATTGCACTCATCTCTTCCAAAAATTGGTGTAGGCAACAGGCTCTGCCTCAAAAAGTCATATTTCTTCACCAATCAAATTTTCAAGACTCCTGAAACAAAGCTTTCAGAGTGGAGTTTATTACAGAGATGGTTAGGTTGTTTGCTTGTTTAGATGTTGCTTTTTAAAGGCTTATTATATAGTTCAATTACTGGTAAGGAGAAGTTTGAGCTGGTTACTGTTGTTATTGCACAAAATCGGTTTGGGCTCCAGCCAAACTCAAGTCTCATTCTCATTAAGACAGAGACATTCAGATGAAAATTAAGACCCTTCTAATGAAATACATTGGAGGATTAACTTGCAAGTGGCAGGACATGTTACCTTATTTATCTACTTGTGCTTGTATGATTTGCTGGACCAGCAGTTATGACAAATGTTCTTTACACAATCTATTTTCAAGACTATTTCCATTAAAAGCAACATGATTGAGTGCACTGCTTCAATCAGAGTTGAGATATGCTCCAGTGTTTATATCAAACCAATTAAACCATGTTGTTTTAAAGCAATAAAAATGGTTCTGTAATTGCCACGTGTTCCTCTCTGCCATTTTTAAGCCTGGAGACTAGGAAAGAGTTTGGAAGCTTTCTGTGCACGCTATTTCATCCTCACACGTTTGACCTTTGAGTTTTATCTTGCACTGAGTTTTGTGACAAAACATTCTAGAGCTTTTGCCTCTGTGTGTGTGTGACTGGAAATCTTCCTTATCTTTTCCTACCATTTAAAATGAAGATGCCTAAAGTGATACTATTATTGTTGCTATCATTACTATTCTTTCAAGCATTTTTCTTGCTCACACATTATTGTGGCTGTACCTACCATGCTACAGGTTGAAAAGAATCCCTGAGCAGCTACGTTAAAATGCTGTAGTAGCATAAAATCACATCGTTAACATACTCTTGCTGGCAGTTGAAAAATGTGTTACATAGCTCCCTTTGACACATCTGCTCTTGAGCAATATGTACCATCACCCTCACAAGTGAGGATTAATTCTGAGTGCCTCCATCTGAGCCAAATTAAAGGAGCCTGAGTTTGAAATAATGGGTGTCCTAAAATTGTTTTTTATAGAATGTTTTATTTGGAGGCAAATAAAGCTAGCTATCAGTTCTGGAAACCTCTTGTAAGGCATTATTTATGGGTTTAAATTTGGGGAACTAAACTATTTAAAGTTCTGTGCTCTCTGTATGCAAGTAGAAAAGTAAGGGTCGTCATCTTTTCAATACCTGAAATTACAGGGAACATTTTTCTTTATGGACTTTTAGTATCTTCTGTGGAACATTTCCTTTTCATGTTTCCTTCCATGGGTTGTGACACCTCACCCAGAGTACTGCATCCAGCTCTGAGGTCCTCAGCACAAGGAGGACATAGACCTGTTGGAGCAGGTTCTGAGAAGGGCCATAAAGATGGTTAGGGTAAATCTCCTGTGAGGAAAGGCTGAGAGAATTGGGATTAGTCAGCCTGGAAAAGTGAAGGCTCTGGGAAGACCTTATTGCAGCCTTCCAGTACCTAAATGGGACTACAAGAGAGATGGAGAGGGACTTTCCACAAGGGCATGTAGTGACAGGATAAGGGGGAATGGCTCTAAACTGAGAGTAGGTTTAGATTGGATATTAGAAAGAAATTCTTTAGGATGAGAGTGCTGAAGTACAGGCACAGGTTGCCCAGAGAAGTTGTGGATGCCCCATCCCTGGAAGTGTTCAGGGTCAGGTTGGATGAGACTTTAAAGAAACCTGGTCTAGAGGAAGGTGTCCCTGCCCATGGCAAGGGATTTGGAACTAGATGATCTTTTAGGTGCCTTCCAACCCAAACCATTCTGTGATTCATGAAAACTAGAGCACCAAAGACCTATTCAAAGCTAGTTTGAGGTAAAAGCAAGACATGGAAGGATTTAGGGCATGGAGTTATCAGGAGTATTTGCTCAGCCTCAATTGGGTGTAGCAAGATCCTTTGAGCATCAGGCTTTAATGGCACTAATACTACCTGCCCAGAAACAGCTCTGGGAGCATGGAAACAGCCTGGGGAATACAACAGGTAGCTTAGCACTTGAAGAGTTATACATATGGTGTTCTTCTGCAATATGGAACATCTTAAGACTGCTCAGCAGGATGTGTGTTCTGAGGCTTAGGCTGTAGAGGTGAGACACTGTGCTGTGTGACTGGGAGTGTTGTGCATCACCTGACTGTGTGAACACAACCTGTTGTTATTTCGTGGCAAAAGTGTGTGAGCTCATACCTCTGCCACCAGTGCAAAAAGCACCTATGGGGTCACTTCTTGTGCCTCCACTGCACTGTAAGGATTGAGTGTTGAAGCCTTACTCAGTGCAGCACAGCACAGGAGCAATTTACCCATCACTGAGGATTCTAGTTGGAAATCTCATCAGAGGCAGGAAGGAAAAGAATGCAGAAAGGAATTGATAAAAATCTCCAAAACCTTGTAAAGCTTTCTGAGTTCAGAGGTTGTTTATGTGGTAGAGAAGGAATTTAAGCACTTACTGGAGAATGTTATTGTTAATAACAGCATCAAGCTGATATTTGTACTATATCTGACATATTTTCTAAAAGAGAATAAATGTGGCTCTTAAAGAGCCAAATTATAGCAGAAGCAGAGATATGGAGATGAAGACATTTCCCCATGTGATGTTATAAACTCAAACCAATGTGAATATTACATATATTGGATCATCTTGTGTCTCTGAGAGCTCTCCAAGTTATCGGAGATGTCAGAAAACATACCTGTAAAGGAGAGAACTGCAGCTGATATTGTGCTTCATATACACTTAGAACGAGTGAGGATTAAAAAAAAAAAAGAGAAAGAGGGCACATGTTTTTATCAGCTACCATATTATTTTGCAAACAATCTATATTCATGGGCCGTACTGGACTGCAAACTCCACTTCTGTCCCTGTCAGGTGCCCAACTTTACCCAGCAAAGACCTGACAGCAGATATCTACAATCATCTAACAGAAAATGGAAGGCTTTGAACTCATTTGCTTGCATGAGATAAATAACTTTAAGAGACATAGTTAATGGCATACTTATCTCGTGCACAAGAGGAAGAGTTGGCTGTGATCCACTTCCGACTTTGAGTTTTTACTACCACAGCTAGGATCAGATAAAAGCTGTTTTCAGGAACCAAGAGAATTGTATTGGAGAGAACAGAAGGGTTCTGCCTCCTTCATAGTATTTGGGAGCTAGTGGACATGCTACAATTTGATTTCATTTCATTTCAGCAACTGATGTTGGGACACCTCTCATTCCAGAGGGAAGTCTTTGCTATGCACATGTAAACTAGAATATCAGCAGTGTCTGAAACAGGACAGGTTAATGTTCTAATACTGGTAAAGAAATAACACAAACTTTATCTCAGAACAGCCAATTATATGGTTACAGACTGTTGGTCAGCTAAGGAATCTGGCCAAGGCAGATGGACCTTAAAATTTAAAGGATTTTCTTGTACTTTTTCTGGGACAGCAATTCACACTACAAAAAAAAATAATTTGCCATAACACTGATTGGCAAAGGAGAAACAGAAACTGCACAGGCACAGGGACTGCCTTATGCTGTACTACCAGAAGGTGATGTGTCCACAACACACTTAGTGAACAGGACAAGATTTTCTCCATACTCTGTCATATCTCTGCTGTGAGATGTACTTAAAAGGATGTCATTCTTCAGTGAGCAATAAATTCCCTTTCCCAAACTCACTTAGCTTCTCTGAATTTCTTTTTATGAAGAACATTTCACACACTCCATTTCACCCATTATTCAAAAGTAGCAATATTTCTCCAGTGTCCCTGGAATGTGAAGAGTCACTTCAGGAGAAATGAAATTCGTATCTAGATTCTCTTTTTCTACTATGTTTCCACAGTTCCATATTTCTGCTCTGTGTTATTACAGACCACAGGTGAAGAGCCTTCAGGGCTGGGGAGGCAGATGGTTAAAAAAGGCAGCAGTGAAGAAGTATCTCTGTCTTCTACCAACATCCCTGGGTTCTTTCACAACAAATAAAGGTTTTTCAGTAGTTATAAGAATTAAATCTCTATTTTTGTTATAGTCTAGGATGAATTTCAGCCTTTAGTTACCTGTGTTTAACATGCATATGATATATCCTCTGTAACATCTCTTTAGATGCAGAGCAAAAAGCTGTTTGCTGTGGAAATGTGTCAAGATGGAATAAAACTGTCAGGTGGCATTTCTATATATCACCTTAATGCAGGGAATAGTAGTAATTAATAATGTATATTGTGAAAATCTGATTGCTTGAGTAAAAACTGTCATATGGTTTTACTTTGGAAAACAAATGGATATTTTGTTCATTTGCTTGTGGAGATGGCTCTGAGATATGGACAGAAAATATATCAGGATTAGAAAGCTGGTCCTGTTTATGTTCAGGAGATATACTGTACCTGCATAGGCAAGAGAAGTGGCCTTAATAGGGAGCTGAGACACTTAAAAAGAAGACCAAAACCGGCAGAAAAATTATCAAAATAGTGGCATCACTACCCCCAAAAACCCCCATCCAATCTCCTCTAATCTTTGAGGGCAAAGGTAGAGGCATCTTCCCAGCCACCATGGAGCTTCTGAGGCTCCCATGAATAATCTGTGTATTTCATAGATTTCATAGATTTCATAGAATCAACCAGGTTGGAAAAGATCTCCAAGATCATCAAGTCCAACCCTACCATGGTCACTAGCCCATGGCACTAAGTGCCACATCCAGTCTCAGCTTGAAAACCTCCAGGGATGGGGAATCCACCACCTCCCTGGGCAGCACATTCCAATGCCTGAGCACTCTCTCTGCAAAAAATCTCTTCCTAAGATCCAACCTAACCCTCCCCTGGCAGAGCTTGAGTCTGTGCCCTCTTGTCCTGCTGCTGGTTGCCTGGGAGAAGAGACCAACCCCCACCTGACTCCAACCTCCTGTCAGGGAGTTGCAGAGGGTGAGAAGGTCTCCCCTGAGCCTCCTCTGCTCCAGGCTAAACAATCCCTATATTTACCTAGTCCCCAAATCCCATGAGCATAAAGGAACCAAATGCAGTACTAGAGCCCAAGAAATCTCAAATAACAATGAGCAGTACAGCTACAGTAGCTGAACAACTGGGTAAACTTAGGAAGGAAAAGTTCTTAAATTGGCTTCACACTAAATGTTCCTACCCAACACAGTGAGACTCACAAGTCATTGAACATGTCTATCTGAGCAAGAGCACACAACTTTTAAAGGTCAGGGAGGCTTTTTCAATATAAACATAGAGGAAAACCAACATTTTTAGTTTTGACAGGTTAAGCAGCAGTGACTTCAGAGCTCATATATTTTGCTCCCAGCATTGTCTTGGGGTTGCAAAGATCAAGTATTCACTGAAAAGAGTTATTCACTGAAAAGAGAGTTATTCCCTTATCACCCTTGATAGAGTAACTTCAAGC
>NW_008681804.1:0-2429 GCF_000695815.1 Acanthisitta chloris | reverse complement strand
AAGGCTGAGGAAGTTGGGGCTGTTCAACCTGGAGAAGAGAAGGTTGTGTGGAGAACTCACAGCACCTTGCAGGATCTGAAGGACCTGCAGGGAAGCTGCAGAGGGATCTGTGTTAGGAGGTACAGTGAGAGGACAAGGGGCAAACGTTTTTCCCTGTTCTGGTGGTGAGACCCTGTCCCAGGGTGCCCAGGGAGGCTGTGGCTGCCCCAACCCTGGCAGTGTTCAAGGCCAGTTTGGGTGAGCCTTGAGCAACCTGCTCTGGTGGGAGGTGTTGGGTTGGGACTGGCTGGGAGGGGGTTGGGACTAGATGATCTCTAAAGTCCATTCCAACCCCTAAAATTCTATGATGCTATGGAGCTCTTTGCCTGCTTCCCCTGCTCTATTTTTGTGTTTATCTGAATAAATGCCCCTGTCACCATTGAGCTGATGTAGCACCAGCTCCTAAAAGATGGGCAATGAGAGGCCTTGGTGTGCTGCACTCATTCTGCAGATATATTGTGCACTCTTGCCAGGAATCAGATTTACTATGCAAGTACAGAACCAAAGCACAGTGCACCCTCATTAAAACTGTCCTTCCTGACAAAAAAACTGGATTTACAGAACACTTCTAAAATAATAATTACATTCATTATGCTCATATCAAACAAATGACAGAGAGAATGACCTAAGAGACTTGAGGAAACTAGAGTGCACCTGGACCACTGCATCACCTTGGAAATCCTTCTGGCTCACATTAGGCTTTTTTCCAGCTTATCCAGGAAAATAGAAAAAATATAAAGGGGCTAGGGACTTTATGATATATTTCTTTAGGCTGTATGTAGCTGGTTTATATAACACAAGTAGTACATCTACTCTTCAGACAATAGCAGGACCTGCCCAAGTAATAGTTTGCTTTAGAAAAGCAAAATAAAACATTTGACAGCCATGACCAACAGCTCTGAGATGCTGGAATTTTGAAAAGAAACAGAGATTGTGGCCCAAATCTGAATAACCATCATGCAGCTCTATGCAGATATAGCATATCCAGTGGAGCTCTTAACACTGCTAGGATATGTGCAGTGTCTAATAAAGCTGAAGTCATCACTAAAATGCCTGATGAGACAAAAAGTTCCCCAAGTTCTCAATGTTAAATCATGCCAGGACATTTGTAATAAATGTTCCTGCCTAAGTTAAGCTGTGCAAAGAAAATCTAATGGCTAGCAAAGAGAAGGTTCAAGAGGTTCTAAAACTGATGGGTTTATTAAAAGACACAGTAATACTATGCCAGAAAAGCAGAAATCTGATTTTTTTTTTCTGTCAAAGTTCTAAGAAAGGCTCTGGCAGAGCCTACTTACAGTAGTGTGATTGAAAATGATCAGCACTGGTTCATGTATCACACTAACCACACTAACCACACACCAAAAATGAGCTTCAGTCTGCTAAAAAAGAGGCATTGACCTCAAGCAATGGAAATAAGCTTCAATTCGTTCCTTCTAATTCTGGATGCCCTTTGAAAATGAAATTGGTCAGATATTATTTATTGCTATGAGAAGGGAATCTGGCAAAGCATTCCAGGCTTTGAGAACCTGGAAATGATTAGCTTTTCAGATACCAAACTACATATTCAAACTGATAAAAAGGAGGAAAGATTTAATAACTGCAGTAGCACTGACTGGGCAAACATGAGGTGGAACAATGTCTATCACTAGGTTATGGAGATATAAACACATGAACAAACTCATTAGATCTCAGAATAGATGTGGACTGAATTTTCCAGAGCTACATCTGAGATAATACTGTGGTCAAGCATCAAAGTTACCAGCATAGGATGGTAGAATCAGAATTTTCCAAGAGATTTTCAAGGGAAACTATTCAGTCCTAGATGGGCTTTTAGTTAAAGGAAACAACCTGGCAATTGCTAAGGTGTTACAGGAATATATGTATTCAAAAGGATATGTAAAAGTCATTTTATGGTCCAAAAACACCTTAGAGGAAGGGCAAAAATATTTTATAACAATCCAAAGTGAACAGGGAAGTGAAGAACTTTGGCAGGGATTACCACACGAGCCAAAACTAAGTGAAAGGGTGATAAATTTGTGCTAATGATAAAGGAGAATCATCACCTTGAAGGAAAGCACACATAGATGATATTGCTTAAATTGGCAAGGACTTGTGTTAGAATATAATGCTGACTCGCCAGAGCTGACTTTTACAGAAAATACTGCAGCTGAACATGTAGCCATATGTACTAAATCAGTTTTTGCTAAAACAGCTCTGTGTGGAATAGAAACCTATTCTGTAGTCAGCTCGTCCAGGATTTAGTTAGCATTACTTTCAGCAGTTTCAGTACAGGTATAGAATGAAACTCTTAACTGATATTGGCCTCAGTGTTCATAGAATCATAGAATTTCATAGAATTGGAGAAGATTATCAAGTCCAACCATTAAACT
>NW_008681803.1:0-267 GCF_000695815.1 Acanthisitta chloris | reverse complement strand
TTGGTAGGTTTGACTCTCTGAGGACTCTCAGAGAGCAACAGGAAGGTTTGATAGGTTTGACTCTGCTCTGAGGAGCCACAATCTGACAGAATTAGGTGGTTTTTGGTAGGTTTGACTCTTTGAGGAGTCACAGAGAGCAGGAGGAAGGTTTGATAGGTTTGACTCTGCTCTGAGGAGCCACAATCAGACAGAAATTGATGGATTTGGTAGGTTTGAGTCTCTCAGGACTCACAGAGAGCAAGAGAAAGGGTTTGTAGGTTTGACTTT
>NW_008681802.1:28723-28963 GCF_000695815.1 Acanthisitta chloris | reverse complement strand
TGGGATGGCGCGGGGGTGATGGGGACGGGGCAGCACTGGGCGCCAGGGAGCCACAAAGCGCCGACGCTGGGCTCCAGGTGACACCTCGTGTGCGAGTCAAGTTCTGAACTTGTCCCGGCCCTGGAGGAACAGCAGCTTGGCTGGTTCCTTCCCTTCTCCGTGGGGCGGAGCCCACCCCTGCCCTCCTCGTGGGTGAAGACAGGCTGGATGGAGCCCTGAACGGCCTGCGGGGGGGGGACG
>NW_008681802.1:27187-28694 GCF_000695815.1 Acanthisitta chloris | reverse complement strand
GGGCAGGGGAGATGGGACTAGATGGTCTATAAAGGTCCATTCTAACCCCTATGATTCCGTGTGTGCTCCTTGACCCTTCCCAGCTCACCCAGGAACACAGTTTCTGCAGCTCCACACAGGAAGCTCTGGGGTTTTTCAGTGAAATGTTTGAAAATCGTTCTCTCTCAGCCCAGCTGTGGTGCTCGGAGGTTGGAGCTGATGATCTGATGCTTTTCCAACCTTCAATGTTCTGTGCCTGCGAGGAGTGTGGGGGCACAGCTCACTGCTCCTGCCCATCGACACAGATCAGAACAGCCTCCTGTAAGAGCTCTGCATCACTCCCCAGTGTCTGGCTGAAGCCCCACGGCTGGGCAGGGTTTCCCCTGCCTTTGAATGTCCTGGTTCCTGACTGCCAGGTGCTCTAAAGCACGAGTGAGGTCATTAACTGCCTTTGGGAATGTGATAACAAGGTGAAAGGCCAAACTATGCTATGTTCAGTCACAATGCTGCTGCTTGCCTGTTCTTTTTTTTAATTACCACCCTCAATTCATGTACTCATTATATCAAAGCATCTTTCTGCCTCTAATTGTTAAGCTAACATTTATGCATCAGTGGTGTTTTCCAGGTGGATTCTCAGATGTTTTCCAGTCCTGATGGTGCAGAGACACTGGCAGGAGTGTGCAAGGCCTCTGCTGCTTCCCAGTGCACAGACTGGAGACCTGGCCAAGACAGTTTTGACTGATGTAAAGAAACACTCAAATCAGTATGTCCTTGCCCCTCTTAAAACCAGACTCTTGCCATGTAGCCAAGGTTTGCAATGCTAGAAAATCACCTGGGTTAGCTGAGTTGCATCTCTTTATAAAACAGCAGCCAGTTGGTTAGAGTGTTGGTATAACAGACAGGCATTTGTGTTTAAAGGACTTCTGAGTTCGGAGTCCAGATAGACACCAAGTTATTTTGGGTTCTGGGAATGGGCCATAGTCTATTTTGAAAACAGAGGTATGGTCAAACATCTCTTCATCTGTCTTGTACATAGCTTCTCTGTCATGTATTTCCTCAGCAGTGTTTCCTCAGGTGCCAAACTCAGCACCAAGGATTTTACTGATTGGGAATGTGCCAAAAATGAGGTATTTCAACACAGATTATTGCTGAGGATCTTGACTCTGAGGTCTTAATTTTCCACTTTGCAGTATCCCAAGTATAAATCAGCAGAAAGGAGAGCAGGCAAAACCATTTCTCAGCAGAAGGGAGGGATGTTCTCAAATGCAAAGCAAATCAGGAGACTGTAGAAGCACAGAAAGTCTTAGTTTAGCTGAAGGTAAAATTGGCAGAACCTACTGATTATAATTAACATATTTGGTGTGACTTCCAAGTCAGGGAGCAAATCTGAAGGAGCAGTAGATCACTCCCTGCTGGATACAGTTGAAATCTCATGGTCTTCTGTAGTCGAGGACATATTTTCTAGTCACCTACAACAAGATTCGTTATTTGACCATCTAGAAAAACTGTGGTCCTTGAGGTTAGGCAC
>NW_008681802.1:16661-27174 GCF_000695815.1 Acanthisitta chloris | reverse complement strand
CCTGCTTTTTGAAGTACTTGGCAGCTGCAAGCCTTGAGCTGCTGAGGAAGTGAGGGCAGTGTCATCTCCTTACACTCACACAAGAGGATGAAGCAGCTCAGGAGGTACATGTGATCTCTGCTGACACTGTTGTTCAAAGAAGAAAAAGATTTTGAGGTGTGGAGTCAACATTATGCTTACAATGGCCCAAAGGGCCTCTGACTATAGGCAAATCCTTTTGTAGTAGCCCAAGGGAAACGTGACAGGACAATAATCCTGAATTTATGTGACAAGGTACACAAACTGAAAAACACTAAAGAACAAAGCAGGTTAGCCAACAAAACCCACAAGATGCCATTTTGTGTCTTACAAAATACAACGTTTGCATTGTAGCCACCTTGCCAAATTTTAGTCAATTTGCCCAAAATATGAGACTCTTGGCCATATAAGGGAAAGCACCAAGAACTAATACAACCTGACAGCCCAGGGAGAAAGTTGCCCCTTGGTTTAGCCTTCCATTTTCATTAACACATTTTTTTCTGCATATTTTTTCTTATCGGTCTTTTCTTCAATTACTCCAAGGTGAAAAGCAGAAAAGCTTAATTTACTACACAATGTTGTTCTTGAAATTGGGCACAAAAAAGCCTGTGGTATTTCATTTTTGTATTTTAGCAGTGGCTTCTATATTGTTCAGGAGTTCATGCTAAAAAGATCTGCCATTTCCATGTTCCCTGTACTGCTCTCTGCAAAGTTCTGGTGAGTGTTGAGTAGTGATCTGTGTTATTTTGACAGTGTATGGTGGTGAAGAAAGCAGGGGAAACTGATCAAACCCCAAGGTTTTGGAAGGTGAATAGGTAAGTGTCTGCCCTCCCTCTAGGAACCAGATGTGGCAGCTTATGCCTTACCACCTCCCAAAGAAGTCACCTGTTTGACAGGAGAGCATGTTGAACAAGGATCTCTGCAGAAAAAGTGAGATTTCCTGCGTTTGTCACTATGCAGGAATTCAATATGTCTGTTGAGAAGCTGATAATAAAATACTGTGTTTGCATTAACTCGTCTTCAGCTTGATAATTGTGTCTTTATAGAATTTGGCAAATGCTGTCAGGGAGGGAGAAAAACAAGCCCAGTCGTGGGTTTCTATGGTGGTTTTATATGGGTTGACTTAACATAAGTTGCTGGGCTGATACCTTTGTAGCCTCCTGGTTTTCTGGCTTGTAAGTAACAAGTTAAATCACATTTCTGAGCCAGCTCTGAGCAAAGGTTTTTCGTGCAAACATTTGGAAAGAGCTGCTGTGATGCTCAGCAAACTAGGTGAATGTGTATCTTCTTGACTTTTGTAAATCCTGAACAGAATGGAATCTTACTCAAAATACATTATTATCTGGTATTTTTGTTTTTCCCCTAAAGCAGAGGATGTCAGGTGCTCTTACTGGATTTAATTTAGTGCTTTATAGACAAATCTGTTCAAAATAGTATCTGAGAATTATTTATTTTGAAAGCCTCAACTGGTGTGTTGCTTTATGTAACATTCTCGTGGATGTGTAAAATGCTAAAGTCTTCAACAACCAATCTGAAACACTATTTTGGCTGTTGTGTCTCTTTCCTGTCCATTTCCTACACATCTGCCCAAGCAGCCACTTTTAAAATCAGGTGCTTTGCACAGGTAATGGTAGATATTAAATCCTGTCATTGTGCACAGATGAGAGTTTCAGAAGGGATTCTGTGGCATCAGGTGTGTCAGAGTTCAGGCAGTGGCTCAAGAAACTCCACCTAACACTAACTAAACACAGATAAGGACAATTCTCCATCCTCATCTAAACACAGCTCAGTGTTCCCTTAGAGCAATGGGTGAGTCAGGGGCACTTCAAATAAAACATGATGCTTAAATCTGAAGATTGTTGCTGTAGGAATCATAGGATCACAGAATTTCAAGGTTGGAATGGACCTTACAGATCATCTAGTCCCAACCCCTGCCCTGGGCAGGGACACCTCACTAGATCAGGTTGCTCAAGGCTCATCCAGCCTGGATTGAACACCACCAGGGTTGGGGCAGCCACCACGTCCCTGGGCAACCTGTGCCAGTGTCTCACCACCCTTAGAGTACCTTATAGTGGGGTCTCACGAGAGCAGAGGGGAAGAGTCTCCTCACTGGAGATACTCAAGAATCATCTGGACACAATCCTGTGCCATGTGCTCGAGGATGGCCCTGCTTGAGCAGGGAGGTTGGACCAGATAACCCACCATGGTCCCTTCCAGCCTGGCCCATTCTGTGTTTCTGTGAACAAGGAGGTGAGGAGAGGAGAAAACCAAGGCACAAGTGGATTTGACCACTGGATGAACAGAGGCCTTTTGTCTAGCTGAATTCTTGACTAGTCACTTACTCCAACTCTTCTCTCTGCCCTTTACATAGTTTTCCACTAATTGTGAAGAACATAAATGTTCTGCTAAAATGACAAAGTGTCTGGCAAAAGGCAGAAATGATCACGTGGTTTGGGGTTTGTTTGGTTTTCCCCCTCAGTCTTAGCAAAACAAATGACCATGTCAGCACTTTGTCAGAAATGACACAGCTGGGTGACCAAAATGACAGTGCCTCAGAACGGGACACGTGATGTCTGTTTGGGAAAAGCAACCCCAGCCATTCCCAGCACTGTGCTATCCCTTGCAGTACTGATGTACTGTTTCCAATGCCATGCTGGAAACTGAGGCAAAGTCATGAAAATAAGCTCAGGTAAAAAAACCCAACCGAACCACCCCCTCCCCCCCCAAAAATAATCTGACCTCACACAAGAAAAAAAACCAAACCAAACTAACCAAACATCCCCCCACAACAAATAAAACCTCATGAACTTCCAGAGGGGAGGTGAAAGCCACGTCCAGACCACTTTTATGGTCATTGCTCCTGTGCAAGATTGTGTGGCAGACTGGAAAATATTTAAGAATAGCATTATTTTATTACAAAATTAAATGCCAGAATGGATGATACAGTGGTTGTATTCTTGGGTAGCATACTGAACTCGATTAAATCTTGTCTTGGTAATAAATCTTGCATCACTGCTGACAGCTGCTGTGAAGAATCCTGAGATCCTTTTGGGAGGACATCCAATGCTCTCCCAGCAGTGCCCCAGGGGCTGGTGGACTGCTGCCCAGCACAGTAAGATGATGCATCTTGTGAGGTTGACTGCAGATTGCTATCACAGCAATAAAAACCAAGGTAAAAATTAGAAAATCCTGGTACCTCTAAAAGCTTATGAGCCATGGAAATGACCTACTACTAACTCCCTACCACTGTGAGTAATTGTTAGTTTGGTTGCCAGTTAGTCAGATTTGAAGTTGGAAGAGTTGGACAAAGTGCTGTTGGTCTTTATCACGATCTCTTTCTGCACTGCTCCTGCACTGATGCAGCAGCTGTTGCTGGGAATCAAAACCCTGATCACAGAACCACAGAATCACAGAGTGGGTCGTGTTGGAAGGGACCACAGTGGGTCATATTGTCCAACCTTCCTACTCAAGCAGGGCTGTCCTAGAGCACATGGCACAGGATTGTGTCCAGATGCTCCTTGAATATCTCCAGTGAGGGAGAATCCACAGCCTCTCTGAGCAATCTGTTCAGTGCTCAGTGACTGCACAGTAAAGTTC
Source organism: Acanthisitta chloris (assembly GCF_000695815.1). NCBI lineage: Eukaryota > Metazoa > Chordata > Aves > Passeriformes > Acanthisittidae > Acanthisitta > Acanthisitta chloris. The sequence goes on along the minus strand of NW_008681802.1, from coordinate 23,559 downwards.
TTCCTTGTATTCAGGTGGAGCTTCCTGTGCATCAGTTTCTGCCTTCTGCTTCTGGTCTTGTTGGTTGGCACCACCAAGCAGAGCCTGGTTCCATCTTCTTGACACCCTCCCTTCAGATACTTTATACATTAATGAGGTCTCCTCTCAGCTGTCTCTTCTCAAGACTGAACAGGCCCAACTCCTGCAGCCTTTCCTCATAAGTGAGGACACACAAGGAGGAATAACTCTTTTTTTTCCAGGTAACACTTGCTGTGTTACCTGTGTACATGTTTCTTCCCTAATGGAGCAGGGTCAAAAGGAGCAAGTTCTGTACAGCTGGCAAGGCTAAAGGGGAAACAGCATCTACCAGTGATAAAATTGGTAGATTATATAGGATAATAATCCACACTCGTCTTTCATTCTAAAGAAAGCTCTTACCAGTTGGGGTTTTTTTTATGTCATTACTGTTCATACACTTTGTGTGTGTTCATTGTGTTTTACAAATCACGTCATTATTTACAGAAACCTTTGGGAAAAAAAACTTGTGTCATGTATTAATTCTTAAGTTTAGAAGTAGAAAGGTTATCTCCCTGAACTGACCACTCCCTTATAGGCCCAATTTTGAAATGTTTGCATGATGTTTAATCAGAAGTGTCGGAATCATAGCTAAGATGTCAATTCAGGAAAGTGTTTAAAGTAACAATAAGCAAACTATGAAGACCACGAGGGTTAAAGATTAAAAATTAAACTTTTAGCTAGTATCTCGTTGCAGCCTTAATACCTGCACCATGATTCCTGCTCTGCATTAACATTCAGGAAGTTTTTCACCATGAGCATGTAATTGTTTGTATTAGGAGTTTAACTGCTGTATGTGAAATTAGAATCATGCCTGTGGGTATTTAAAATGGAAGAATAATACCAGCTAATGACTTCAGTGTAAGTAGTAAAATTACATCAGGGAGAGTATTTCAGATTTTGCAGATTGGCCAAATTTATACTGACGAGAAATACATAAGATTTAGCTTTGTAAAATTTAATGAAACCAAGCATCTACTGAGGGAATGGAAGTGTGCAGCTTATTTGTTGCAATGTGTGGAAATTGGTTAATTTTTTATTTCGGAGATAAATGAGGTTCTGCTTTATGGAAGTTTCTGATTATTTTTGTAAAACATGGTAACTTCTTTTGACGTAAACAGTTCTATGGCCTTGCAGATGGATTTCTTTAGTAAATTAAATTTATTGAACTTGTCTCTTCACAAACAAACATATCTTCACTAGGAGTCCACAGAGGGATATTCCTCTGCAGAAAGAACTGAGTCAGTTTGTAGTACAGAAGGAAACCAGAAGAGTTTCTGTTCAGAGTTCCAAGTGTTTTCTACAAAAATGCTCCATCGCTTCTCTGGATGTTTTCAACTTTGTGACATCTTTTTCTGCTCAAAGATACAAACACCTCCTCTAAAGAGAACACAGCTCATTTCCTTGGGTCATGTCACTGGGATCCACCATTCAGATCCTGGCAAAATCCACTGGAATCCATCATCAGGCTTGCCATGTGATGGATGATGTCTGTCATGGGTTCTCTTCTAGTTCCTCCAAGAAGTACAACTGCCTCTCAGTTTCATCCTCAGAATTTGGTGTAACTGCATCTTCCAGTTCTAGCAGAGTTTTGCTTAATCTAAACCATTGTGTGCTATAAATAACTTGTTGTGAAAGGTCCAAGTGAATGTGTTTTGGGTCTGGATATTAGTTGCAAAGAACCAAGAGGGCCAAGATGAAAACAGGATCTGTGTTGTGGACTTCCTAGTGAAGATACAGAATCTGAAAAGATTAGAATGGAACCATGGGGTCCCCAGCACAGGAAGGATATCAACCTGTTGGAGCGAGTCCAGAGGAGGCCACCAAGATGCTCTGGGGGCTGGAGCACCTCTCCTGTGAGGAAAGGCTGAGAGAGTTGGGGCTGTTTAGCCTGGAGAAGAAAAGGCTCTAGGGAGACCTTAGAGCCTCTTCCAGTACCTACAGGGAGCCTACAAGAAAGATGGAGAGGGACTTTTGACAAGGGCATGGAGTGACAGGACAGGGAATGGCTTCAAGAGATTAGATATTAGGAAAAAAATATTTATTGTGAGGGTGGTGAGGCACTGGAACAGGTTGCCCAGAGAAGCTGTGGCTGCTCCATCCCTGGAAGTGTTGGATGGAGCTCTGAGCAACTTGATCTTGTGGAAGGTGTCCCTGCCCATAGCAGGAGGTTGGAACTAGATGATCCTTAATGTCCCTTCCAACCCAAACCATTCTGTGATTCTATGATTGATTTATTTATTTGTTTATTATTTAACAGAATTAGTTGGAGAACTTGTAGGAAAATACCAAACACTTTAAAAGTGTTACAAAAAGAGAGATGCAGATTCAAATACACCCGTGCTTGAATGAACCAGGTACAACTTCCAGGCAATCAGTGGATTACTGAATGCTAATATGGATGAGATAAACACTTTTTTTAAAGTTGGACAGTTTATTCAGAGATTGAATCAAATTAAAGGCACATGTGTGATGTTCCAGCACAGCAATACTACAGTGGACGAACAAAAAGGTAAACCTACTAATGTTATCCGTGGAACATCTGAAAGGAAGTCAAACAGAACAACATGTTTCAACCAAACAGCTCACAAAGCAATCCTCTGATGTATCAAAGCTAATTAGGACAGAGTCCAACAATTACAAAAGATATTTAGTCATAAAAAGCTACCCAGCCATGTTTCGTCTTATCTCTTAGGCAGATCATTAAAGGCTTCCTGTCATATTTCTTCATGACTTCTTTTCAGGAAAATCTATTACCTTCTCCTCAGGAGGAGACTGAGCCCTACCAGAGCACTTCATCTGGCCCATTCCCAGGCACCCCATCTTCTGAGATCCAGTCAGGGATTACAATCACCTGCAGGAATAGTTCCTGCAGTAGCAATGTGATTTGGTTGTTGCCTTTCCTAATTTTCCTCATCACACTCCACAACATGGGTTCAAAATTTGGATCCAATCAAATCTGTGGCACTTGTTCAGACAAACTTCTGAATGTGCCAGAGAAGTCACCCCAGCACACAGCTGAGCTGTGAGTTTTGCCATAGCAGCAGGTTTGGGTGCTGCTGGTGTAGCAGAGCCTCAAACTGCCAAGGAACAGATAGGAATTAGCCGTAACAGTAAATGCAGGGAGAAGCAGGGACACCATACAAGAAGTTTCTCAAAGTCTTTCTGGCAACACCATCTTTTGTCTTTCATATCATTTTGCATGTGATAGTCTGGAGCACAAGCCTTGAACAAAACTCCTTTTTACATGTGAGGAAAGTCTGGCTAGAACAGCCTTCCAGCAGGTTATTGGGGAAAACTTTCACTCCTGCACATGTGAGAAATGGAGAAATAGAGGTAGTGACCTAGCCTGTATCCCAGACTGATGCCTAGAGGTTCCACTGTTTTTCACAGAGATAACAATATTTTTAAAATAACTTTTCAGCAGAACCTTCTTACATGCTCTCAGTTGGCTCTTGTTACTTTTGTCCTTTCTTGGCCATCCTCCACAGCCTTGTAATGGAAATCACTGCACAGCTCTCCTTCTCTGCTCAGGTTTCTGACTCCAAGGGATCACTCTTTTGGGGGAAAATGTGTCCCCTCCATAAGTTTGTTTTTCCAGGCTTCTTCCTTGTCACACTGTAAAACTGATGCAAAGCATGTCCTGCTGTTTTTCTAAGCAGAGGGAGAAATTGTGTCATCCTGCACAACAGATGCTTCATTGCCTCTTGACCTGTCTACACTAAGTCCTGTCCAGAGGTAATCTGACTTTTTAATGACAAGTGTTTCAGTTTAGAAAAAGGCAGACGATGTCTGTGATTTTCGTGTGGTTTTTTGCCCCCTTTTTATTTCAATGTATACTTGAATAGCAAAGTAACTGAATATAATACATAAACCCCAGTTTGTTTTCTGAAATTAAGTGAACTCCATCCAAGCTCAAAATCCTGACAGTCACTTTTAACATTTGCAAGTACACACTGAAGAAAAATATTTTGACATCTAGGCTGTCAGATAATCTGTCAGCAACAGTTATATCATTCAGGGAGAGAACTGATAATTTCCAGACTAATTTATAGGGAAAATAAGGCATTTGCTGCAGTGAAATATCCTACTGGATGCTAGAAAAGGTACTCAGTATTTTTGCATGCAGAGGAGTTGGCTTAAGAACAAGAGTTATTCTTTTGTGACAAAAACACAGGAAAAGAAATACTTGCCAGAAATCATCAGTGAAGAGCACATACCTGCAGAGAGCAGGATGGTCACAGACATTCAGGAAGCATTAGGAACCTCACACAGAAGGATGTAATGCATGAAGAGAAGAGGAGAAGTGCTCAGGATCACGCTCCCTACAGAACAGGCTCATGGGGCACAGAGGATCATACACCAAATGCTTTGGTTGGAATAATTTTTGAGAGCTGGAGAAGTTCTCAGCACTGTGGTGCTGTGCCCAGAAAACTGGTGCTGGCTTTGCACAGAGGTGTTTGCTGGCAGGGTGCAGTCACTGCTCTGTGCAGCTTTCACAGCTGTTGGCTTTGCATCTTCCAATTCTGCTTCACTGACGTTTTGCACTTTTCTTTGTCTGTTAAATGTAGTCTGGTTTCTGCAGGGAAATGTCAGAGCATCCTGTGTAATGAGGGTGGTGATCATTCCCAAAGTGCCCAGAGGAGGAAAGCTCAGGGTTTGTTGGCTCGTGTAGTGCTGCTGGATGGTGTCAGTCTCACAGAACCACAGAAGGGTCAGGCTGGAAGGGACCACAGTGGGTCATCTGGTCCAACCTCCCTACTCAAACGCATCACCCTAGAGCACATGGCACAGGATTGTGTCCAGATGGTTCTGGAATATCCAGTGAGAAAAGAATCCACGACCTCCCTGGGGAATCCATTCCAGTGTGTGGTTGCTCACACAGGAAAGTTCTTCCTGTTTAGGTGGAACTTGCTGTGCATCAGTTTCTGCCCATTGCCTGTTGTCCAGCACTGAGCAGAGCCTGATCCACCCTCTGACACCTCCCTTCAGGTACTGACAGACATTGATGAGATCCCTCTCAGTCTCTTCCTGAGGCTGAACAGGCCCAGCTCCCTCAGCCTGTCCTTGTTGGAGAGATGCTGCTGTCCCCTAATCATCTTCATAGCCCTCTGAAAGTCACATTCACCTGTTCTGTCTTACATGGAAATAACAAAACAGAAGAAGGAAATTAGATATATCCTGTATGTGGACAGTCACTGTGTGTGCTTTTCATCTGGCACCAATGTCTCACCTGTTCCAATGTCTCACCACCCTTACAGGAAAATACTTTTTCTGCCCATCCAACCTAGACTTTCCCTCCTTCAATTTGAGCCCATTTCCCCTTGTCCTGTCACTGCAGTTCCTAACACAGAGTCCCTCTCTGGCTCCTTGTAGGCCCTTCAGATATTGAAAAGTTGCTCTGAGGTCTCCACACAACCTTCTCCAGGCTGAACAGCCCCAACTCCCTCAGCCTGTCCTCACAGGGAGATGCTCCAGTCCTCTTAGCCACTTCGTGGCCTCCTCTGGACTTGCTCCAGCAGTTCCGTGTCTTTCTTATGTTGAGGACACCAGAGCCGTGTGCAGTATTCCAGGTGGGATCTCAGGAGAGCAGAGTAGAGGGGCAGAATCACCTCTTTTGACCTGCTGCCCACACTCCTGTGGATGCAGCCCAGGATTTGATGGTGAATGATGTAAGACATATTTTCCCTTTTCAGACTGGCTAAGCCATTAGATTCAGTTGATGAAATTTACTCTGAGCTTCGTGTGTTCTGAGTCACTTTTGGAACTTACAAAATAAAATGTGCAAGACACTGTCTTAGGTTGTTACACCTTATCACATCTATATCAGCCTTTTATTCTGTTGCCATTTTTAGTTGGAAGACAACAAATTGTTGTGGGACTTCCTTGTTTTATCGTGTTCATTTCTTTTCAATGAAACTAAAAATTTGAAAACTTGCTATGTCGATTTATCCTCCTGATTTGTTTTTCTGCATTTTTTTTCTGAGGCAAAACAGAAGAGGGGGAAAGAGAAGGCTGAGGGTGAAAGGAGGGAAGGAAAGAGTAACAGAAAAGGAAAACCAAAGGGAAAAAAATGTTTTGATACTTTTTCATGGGCAGTTATAACTTGAAAATAATGTCCTATTTAAGGGTTTTACAGTTATTCCATATAGAATAACAGTAGTTTTGACTGTCTGAGAAATTCTCTACCATTTCTCACGTAAATCAGCACAGCTCCACCCAGGCCAACTGAGGACAAGTTACACAAATTTCAGCCACTGCATTAGCCCATACTTAATATGCTTTAAAAGACTCCATCTGAGATGTGCATGTGGTGTCTGAGTTACAGACTGCAGGGCCTTTAGCCTTCCTCTCTGTCCCCTCACTGCCATATTTCACCCCCAATCTTCCTACATCACACTTGGACCAGCAACCCTTTCTTTGTCAATAAAACATCCACCATATCTTTTGTATAAATTACAGTCATAAGAGATTTGAGCCCATTTCAACTAACAAACTCTATTTGTTTTTGCAAAACCTTAGCCAATTTAAAAAAGTCAGCAGTCTAAGCTTTCCAAAATGCCGTGTGGATGGAGCCATGATTTATGTGCTGTCAGTTACTTTTGTATGTATTGAAAAAACCTGACAAGTTCCTATCTAGCATTTCATAAATCAGGTTTTTCTGTACGCAGAGCACGTGGCAGAAATCAGCATCTAAAGCACATGCCAGTTGGCTTCTCCATGTGGCAGCTTGTAAACAAAAATATTTGGGGACTGCGCATTTGTGACACGACATGGAATGCGACGTATCAACAGCAGTTATTGGGAAATAGCCTGTTCCTCTGCACTGAAAATAAGATGATAA
>NW_008681802.1:13862-16650 GCF_000695815.1 Acanthisitta chloris | reverse complement strand
AACTTCCCAAATTCAGGTGGTACTGTTGGGTTTTTTCCACATAGGTGTACTGTTGGGTTTTTTCCACATAGGTGTATTTTATTGTGACCCATCTGTGCCTCACAGTGATATGTCAAAGCTGATGTGGTGTTTTGTGCCTTTTATCTTTAAGCTATCTGGAATTTTTCTCCCCATATCAATTGCGTTTTGGTTAGAGACAAATTCTGGTTGTACTGAAATCAGTGAAGCATTTTCCACCAACTTCAGTGGGACCAGGAATCAGCTGTCACAGGACAGTCTGAGGAACTGCCCACTGAAGGTGATCTCTCTCTGTAAAAAATCTCTTCCTAATATCCAACCTAACCCTCCCCTGGCAGAGCTTGAGTCTGTGCCCTCTTGTCCTGCTGCTGGTTGCCTGGGAGAAGAGACCAACCCCCACCTGACTCCAACCTCCTGTCAGGGAGTTGCAGAGGGTGATAAGGTCTCCCCTGAGCCTCCTCTTCTCCAGGCTGAACACCCCCAGCTCCCTCAGCCTCTCCTCATGGCACTTGTGCTCCAGTCCCATCAAAATTCTGGGTTTCTTCCCATAAATCATACTAACAATGCAAATATATGAACCTTATATCCTTAATTTGCTCTCATAGGTTTTAAAATCTCACTGCTACTTACAGCAAACATAAACTAATAATGGCTTTAAGTGGGTATAGTTTATTTAATTAAAACAGAGTAAATTCATTCTTCATTCCCAGCTAAGTGACACAAAACAGATTTAGTGGGGTGAAGGCCAAACTCAGGATTCCCTGAATCTCACAGAAATCAGGAATGATTTCTGTGGAAAGACTCAAGATGTCCCTGAAACTTCTTTATCTCAGGAATTTTAATGAATTCTTTATTGTTTCTTCCTATTTTAGTAACACACTCTGGGGCGTTTTCTCTTTATAGTAGATGTCCATAATCCCAAATTATGTTTCTGTCCAAGGTTTGTGGGGGTGTTTTTTGGCAGTTGAAATGTTCTTCTTTTTTGAAGTCTGTCTCTTCCTGCAGACTTTCTGTGGCTGTTGTAGTTCAGACTGATTTGTTTAATTGATAAATACTTTTGCATGTAATTTTGTATTCCCAGCTATGTGCCCTTTGCCTAGCTAGTTTTGTAATTGCTTCAGAAGAAGGAAACAAACTGATAAGTCATTTAGAAAAAAAGGAAGGAAGCTGATTATTATCAATTAACATGAATATTAACATGTAAACAGCAGAGAGGAATCAATAATGCAAATGCAGGACTGAAAACAAGAAATTGCAGCACTCCTGGCCAAGGGAGCCAGAGAGGGACTCTGTGTTAGGAGCTGCAGTGACAGGACAAGGGGAAATGGGTTTAAACTGAAGGAGGTAAAGTCTAGGTTGGATGTGAGAAAAAGGTTTTCTACTGTGAGGGTGGTGAGAGTGACACGGGGAGGCTGTGGCTGCTCCAACCCTGGCAATGTTCAATCCAGGCTGGGTGAGCCTTGAGCAACCTGATCCAGTGAGGAGATGTCCCTGCCCAGGGCAGGGGCTGGGACTAGATGATCTGTAAGGTCCATTCCAACCCTGAAATTCTGTGATCCTATGATTCCTATAGCAACAATCTTCAGACTTAAGGGTTGGAATGGACCTTATACATCGTCTATAATCAGGGAGATTAATAGTTATGATTTAAACAGCAAGATGTAAAAAAAACCCCACCCAAACATGAAATTGTTCTGATTAGCCTGATCAGCAATCTCTCCAGGAGTCGGGTGGAGTTAGTAAGCTCCCTAAGGTTTGGATCCCAAGGTTTGACACTGTGTGTTTAGAGATTAAAATAGTAAAGGGGAAAAAAAGGGAATATTGACCATGTTTATTGTGGTTCTTGTTCATCCCATTCCCCAAATTTGCCACATGCTTGTGTGCACCTCTACCACAGGTTTAAAGATTCCAGCTTGATGTACAATTGAAATCCATTCGCTGAGGAAGCCCCACAGCATCAGGAAGGGAACTAGAGTGCAACTCATTAAGTAAAATGAAGGAAAATAGATGCAATTTAAAAATACAAGATGCAGGCTAATTATTAGTAAACATTCAGTTACTGATGTCTACATGGTAACATAAATCATTGCTTTGAACCTTTAAAACTAGATAGGAAAAGACATGGAAAAATTGGTGATTAATTCTGTATTGGTTGGATGTATTAGGATGACTAATAGAATAGGTTTTTAATATCCAAAATCTGTACTGCATCCATCTGAAAATGCATGCAAGGGATACATGTAATTGATAAAATCCAATTACTTCAATTTGGCAAGACAACCCCGAGGTACTCTATGCTGCATGAGAATGAAGACTATAAATAAGTAATGTATTTATTTTTAAATAAATGGGAACAAGTAAATTTTCCCATATCCCTAAATGCTCATAAATCATTCTGATTTACTGTGTCAGTCTTATTTTTCAGTTCTGCCATCTATTTCAGTTCTCTTTAAAGGCTGTGCATATGGAGAGATTGACCAGAAGATTTTCAATCTCTGCAAATCCAAATCTGCCAGAAAAAAAAAAGTCTGGAGGCTGAGCTTACCCCTCTACCTGCAGGGAGAAATGGCAGCACTTTTAATCAGGCATTGTCCCAACCAGAACTGCATTCTGTTTGTTGCTTCAGTGTCTGTGGGATGTAGCTGTACCCTTGCAGAAAGATGTGTGTTGACTGAAGTGGAAGCAAATAACAGGGCTCAGGAGTAAGATTTGGTGTGGTTTTGAGGTGGGCACCTCAGCTGGAGGTTGCCCTGTTGTAAGAAGGACCCAA
>NW_008681802.1:11541-13810 GCF_000695815.1 Acanthisitta chloris | reverse complement strand
GCTGAGAGTGACCAGGGAGACCAGAGCAGAACTTCAGCCTGCAGTGTGCCCAGGTGGCCAACAAGGCCAATCCTGCCCTGTATCTGCAATAGTGTGGGCAGCAGGACCAGAGCAGGGCAACAGAGCTGGGGAAGGGTCTGGAGCACAAGTGCCATGAGGAGAGGCTGAGGGAGCTGGGGGTGTTCAGCCTGGAGAAGAGGAGGCTCAGGGGAGACCTTATCACCCTCTGCAACTCCCTGAAAAGAGGTTGTGGCCAGGTGAGGTTCAGTATTTTCTCCCAGCAACTAGTGACAGGACAAGAGAACATAGTTTCAAGCTGCATCTGGGGAAGTTGAGGTTGGATATTAGGAAGAATTTCTTCACAGAAAGTGTGATTAGATACTGGAATGCACTGCCCAGCGAAGTGGTGGAGTCACCATCCCTGGAGGTGTTTAAGGAAAGACTGGACATGGCACTTAGTGCCATGGTCTAGTTGACATGGCAGAGTTAGCTCATAGGTTGGACTTGATGATCGCAGAGGTCTTTTCCAACCTTAATGATTCTGTGATTCTGTGATTCAGCTTTAAGGTGTGTTTTCTATAAAAAGCTCCTTTTGATGTCTCTCTGTTTTATTCTGCTCATTTTTCATATCAAAGCTAAAACTTTCTTTCCCTGCAATTCCTCCATTTCACATCAGTTTGCAGAGCAGTGAATTAACTCTTCCAAACCAGGAGTCGATAACTTCTTGCTTCAGGAGGTGCCTAATCACTGTGATGAATTGTCCTAAAAAAATGAGAGACCTTTACAGATGACATTTTCATCTGCAGTAAGTTGGAGATGGGTTTAGCTGCTTTCCACAACAACCAGGATTAGTCATCTTACTCTTACATCAAGCATAAAGTAGTTATTTTATATGGGGAATTATGAAAGAGTCAAATAATTCTGGATTATTGATCTATTTGTCTGCTGGGAGGTTGTGAGTGAAAAATCTTTTGCTCTGTTGTTCTTAATTCAGATGCCATTAGTGTAGAGGTTACTCTAGGATCACTATGAAAGAAATTGATATAATGCCCACAGTGCTGCAAAATGTGTTTCTTTCCCAAATAAAAATAAATGGAAGTTAACAGAAAAAAAACCCAGTGTGGTGTTTGGTAACTTAGAAACCAGAATGTTTTACAGTAGCAAGATCAATCAAAAGATGCTATAAAACACGGCTTAAGACCTTGTAGAATTGTACTTAATACTTTAGACATAAAGAGCCTAACTATAGTGTAAACAGTAATTATTACCCCTGTCTTCAAAAGGATCTATTTGCACTTACTTCCTTTCACTACCATCATATAAAAAAAGCTCAATTTTATGTGTGGTATAAATATACTTCTTCTGATTTCACAATAATTGCCTGTGCTCGTTCAATTTGTGGCTGTGATTGAGACCTTTCCTCATTTACACTTCCAAAGTCCTATTGACTCGCTGGAACAGTAATGTGTTGTGTAACTGTGGAAATCAGTGCAGGGTATGACGCTGTAAATAGCATTTGCACTCCAAAGTGGAACATGATTTGCCCTTATTTATACCCAAGTATAGTGCTTTGTAGTAATTTCTACTGTATGTTTTTCTATATTTAGACAAACAACTGTGTGTCTTTTCTAATAATGAAGAAGAAACTGCAGAAATCTGCCGGCTCAGAGCAGGTGTTTACAGCTTTTTGCCTCTCTGCTGACTAACATGGCACCAGTTTGCATAGTGGACAAGTCACCTTTGAGCACGCAGCGTTCCGAGGTGCCCAGCTGACGCCCTGGATGCACCTGCCTCTCTGAATCACATCATGCTCACGTTGCATCCACTTTCCTTTTCCTCTACTGTACTTTGCTGCCTGGTTTAATTTTTTACACCTGAAGAGCAAAAATATTTTGGTTTTCTAATTTTATTACTTTCTTAAAGAATGTCTCCTGTTTCTCTTTATGATTGAGTCCTAAATGTCCATTTGAACCCAGGCCAGAAGGTGTTTTGGCTTCATTGGAGGGGCTGGACGTAGGATCCAGGTCAAAAGAGGTGATACTTCCCCTCTGCTCTGCTCTGGTGAGACCCACCTGGAATACTGCACACAGTTCTGGTGTCCTCAACATCAGAAGAACATGGAGCTGTTGGAGCAAGTCCAGAGGAGGCCACAAAGTGGCTAAGAGGACTGGAGCACGTCCCCTTTGAGGACAGGCTGAGGAAGTTGGGGCTGTTCAGCCTGGAGAAGAGAAGACTGCATGGAGACCTCATAGCAACTTTTCAATACCTG
>NW_008681802.1:0-11408 GCF_000695815.1 Acanthisitta chloris | reverse complement strand
CTGGCACAGGTTGCCCAGGGAGGCTGTGGCTGCCCCAACCCTGGTGCTGTTCAATCCAGGCTGGATGAGCCTTGAGCAACCTGATCCAGTGAGGAGGTGTCCCTGCCCAGGACTAGATGATCTGTAAGGTCCATTCCAACCCTTAAATTCTATGATTCTCTGATCCTGCCCAATGGAGCATTCCCATGCCTTGTTTCAATATTGTTGTTGCTTGAGCAACTGATCACAGCTGAGCTCTAGACACAGACCTCAGCACTGCACAGGAGTCTCAGTGTGAGTTAGGAATTTTAAAAGGTTTTACGAAATGTTATTTAAATTCTTCTGATGTCAGCAAAAATTAATATGCAGAAGAGAAAAGGATGATATTGTGTGTTAAACAGTGTTTGTACAACGCTGCCCTTTAGCGAAGACAATTACTCAGAGCATGTGGCTGCTGTATGTGTAAGGTACCAAAGGACTTTTTTATGGACTTTGTTGGAAAGAAATAAAACCCATACATCATTTTTTCTTTATTCTGTTGAAGATGCCATTTGTTTTGTAAACACAAAGCAACTGTTTGCAGCACAAGACATTGAACTAGGAACTCTATGTGTTAACTAAGAGCGTTTAATAAATTCACAATGTGAGTGCTAATGAATGAGTTGATTTTAATATGCATCAATTTTCACTGTAGAAATCTCCTTATGTTTTGTCTACCCACAGTTTAATTTTATCCTCACTTGACATTGCCACTAGGCAAGGCCAAAAGTAAACTGGACTATCCAGTATTACCAATCCACATAGATTAAAAAAGAAAGAGAACCCTGGGATAAATCTGAACCAGCTGAGAGGACAGAGAGATGTCTGGACCCAAAGCAGCACTCCCTGGCAGGTGAGGATGAAGCACAAAAGTATGGAGTGGTCAAGGTGGAGACTCACTGGGAACAAAGACAGTGAATTCCAGGCTGAGAAAGGGAGATGTGGGAGTGAAAAACAAGGAGAGGGAATAGGGATCAGGTTCTCATCAGATTGTCTGGCCTCTTGCACTTGCCTCCTCCTTGCCAAGAGGGGAAGTCCCCTGTTCCCTGCTTCTTTATGCTGGTTCCCAGCCTGGCTTTGTGTGTGGAGGCAGCAACATTGTTCATTGAGGGACAAATTTGAATTCTTTGATCTCAGGATCCTAACTTCACATTTTCTGGGTAACTAAAACCAGACAGACATGTGTGCACATGTTAAAAATGCAGCAATGCATTTATAAGTGTAACTAAACTGTGATTAATTCCTCACATTTCATTACAAACTAATAAAAACCCATTAGAGGGCAATGAATGGATCCCGCTAGGAGCAGGCCTGGATCCCCTCTGCTCTGCCTGATCTGTAGCCACACACAATTTTGCAAAGCATGGGCAACACTAACAGGATGATTTGGCAGTGTCTCCTATTTGTGCTGTACATGTGAAAGCCACAGTGCAAGCTGTGAGAACATTCAGCATCAGGACCCCAGCAGACCTTTCAAGTCTATGTATGCTCCTGCCTCCGTGGAGGATAATGGCATTTCTTCTGTTCCCAAGAGAAAGAAAAACTTGTTTTTCTCTCCTCTCCTTTAAAACAGACACTACAGGGACAGAGGGATATTACCTCCTTGCTAGTGGCATGAAGGCAGCATCTCAGATATGGATTACCTCCCAATTATCCCTCTTGACAAATAGGACAGAAGAACCTGTCAGCTCCTCCACCACAGCCACAACCCAACTGCGTGGAGCTCTAGCTAAGAGGTTCTTTTGTAATACCCCTTCTGTGCTAAATACACTGATTCCCTCATGGCATCTTGCACCATTTGCTCCTGCCCCCAAATTCATGCAGCAGTAGCATCCAGTTTTGCTCCTCTACCATTTGGGGAGGCAGGGAAAGGCATAAAGAGGGGAAAAAATATTCTTTATTCCTTTTATTGCCTTTCAGCATGATTGCTTTCTGGTTTCAAAGGAAATGTAACTGAAACCAAATGTGGTTTTGGAGTAAGGAAAATGTTAGATAAAAATTAGCATTTTAAATCAGGGAAATGATTTGTGAATTAAAATACTTTCTTCTTGTGGCTTTGCAGAATCACCTTCCCTTTGCCTTCAGGGTTGCCAGAAGAGTTTTCAGGCCAAACCAATGTTTGAATTCCTGTTCTTCCCAAAGAAAACTTGTGAGTGGGTTTCTGTTTAGGAGCTAAACCATAAATTTGCCCTAGGGTTTGGTTGCAGTTCAGCTTTGGGAAGGCCACCATCCATCCATCCATCCATCCATCCATCCATCCATCCATCCATCCATCCATCCATCCATCCATCCATCCATCCATCCATCCATCCATCCATCCATCCATCCATCCATCCATCCATCCATCCATCCATCCATCCATCCATCCATCCATCCATCCATCCATCCATCCATCCATCCATCCATCCATCCATCCATCCTCCCAGCTTCAACCAATAACGGACACGAGGAGCCAAGCAGCAGACACAGGGATAGTGTTAGACCAAAATTGCTATGCCACATGCTTTCCCACTGGCCATGGTAGAAACACAGTCTACACCAAATAGATGATAGCCTTTTCCTTTATGAAAATACCCCTTTTTCATACAGGATTGCTCCACTGCTTTAGACTAACAATGCTCAGCAGTGTCCTCATTGGCTGTTCTGGCTAGAATAGCCCCAAAGGAAACACTGGGAATGTTCAACAAGAAAATATCCTGGAATAAGTTTAATGGTATGGGTTTTTTTCCTTTTAAATGTTGTTTGTCTTTGTGCTATGACACAGCCAACTAAGGGAGAGGGTTTTCCCCTATAACCTTGCTGGATTATGGAGAAAAATAAGCAGTTCATTTAATCAATAATCTAATAACATAGATTTTACATTATATACACATATATTTTATATACACAGTCAGACATGCACAAAACAGAAATGCAGGCACATTTATTTCAGGCAATATTTAGAGCCTGATAGCATTTATGTAAGAAATGCATTGTTTATGTAACATTTACATTATATATACGTTATGTTTTCAGAGGACATTAATATGATGCTTAGCGTGACATGTTGTCTCTCACTGCAGGATTTGTATTTTCTACTTTTCAGCCCCTGCTTATTTTTCATTGCAACCCACAAGAAAGCAGCTTCACCAGGAACTGATTCTGGCTGCTGTGCACCTATCACTGTGTCACATTTATGTGCCACATTGCTGCTCTCAGAACGCTGCCACGCGATTGCACTCCTTTGTTTAAAGTTCTCCTCTACAAGGCTCTCTGCAAGGGCTGTGTAGGAGGCTTTGCAGCAGGGAGGTTTGAAATTGTTTTTCTGAAAATTGTTTTGAAAAGTCTGTCCTTTTCAAGGTCTTGGCTAGCTGCACAGCTTTTTCCTCTTTTCATTTTCTTTACTTCTACAGCACTGAAGAACAGTCTCTCTATGTAAGAGTTTAGGTATAAAATATATAGTTGAATCTCTACCATATACCTCCCTCTTTAGCAGCTTTTACTGGGCACTGAAGCACTTTCAGGGATTCTTCTTTTGCCAGGATATTATTCAGTGCTTTACAGAGCATCCAATTTTGGGGTCATTTTTACCACTATTACACTCATTGCAGATTCTTTACATTTCAGTTAGTCCTCCAGATGTCAACAGGACTCTCATATTTATTGACTGAATCAACACCATCTATGTCAGAATGTACTTTTTGGTAGTTGTCTCTCGCTCACCTGTGATGCCAAACAGCCTCACAAAGTGTTTCCAAGAGTACTGACATGAGTACAGCTGCCAGTTTCCCAGCAGAAAATTCCCTCCAGTTTTGACTGCAGCCACAGAAAGGACAACCAAACCCCCAGCAGTGTGAGTCTGTGTGGGGTCTTACACTCAGCTCCTGTTAGCAGAGAGAAAGCACTAGATGCTGACTTAGAGCCAACCTTTTCCACCAAATATTGCAAAGTAGGAGTTCCACCAGGTTGGCAGCCAGGAGTTTGGTCTCACACTCCTAGCAGATAGGAGCCAAATGGCACTCAAGAGAAAATCCTCATCTGCTTCAGATCGTGCAGGATCCTTTATTCATGAAGGCCACAGAACTCCACATGGCTCTGGTTCCTGCTCACCCCACAAGGTGATTCAGGGCAGTGACATTTTCCTCAGCCTGGGTGACAGGAAACCTGTGTCCAAAAGGCCTTGCAGGATCTGCCCTCAGTTATGCTGCGGCACAATGCATTTCACATCAATGCCTTAAAGTTTTTGCGTACATTGACATATACACGAGAAACTGGATACTCTCCCTTGCTCCAGGGACTATGATCCATGAGAACTTCCAGAAATATAACTTTCTTAGTATGTTAAAAAGTTCAGACTGTGGAAAGAAGACATTTCTGAGAAACATATTTTAGTCTTTGAAATAATTAGACTGAGCTGAACAGATTTTTGGCATTATTTGTAAGGCAGTCATTGTTCAGCCTTTGTACTCAGAAGAGCAATTATGACTCCTTTGGAAACATCCTTAGTTGAACTCTTAAAATAATAAAAACACTCCTCCATAAGACCACATCAACATATGGTTTTCGTAACGACAGCACAAACAAATCACCCACTCATCAAACATTTAGGAAGAAGACAGGAACAAACAGAACAAACAAATTTTCTAAAGATTACTTACTGGTCCTGATCAATCAGAGGGGGAAAAAAAAACCCAACCCTGAATTGAATTCAGGAACTGCCTATGGGATATGGAATGCACATAAAATATGCAAAATACAAATAAGCAAAAACATAAACCAAACAATGTAAGGCAAAGTTTATACACAATATGCTCTGAAGTCTTGTTTCACAAATATTGAACTGCTGATGCCCAACTTTATGATCCCCTCGATGGTTTATTTTTTAACTTCAGTGATATGTCATGAGTAAGCAAGAAAGACATAAAGTGCATCTACATTAGTGATCATTATCAGAACATCCTCCCTGGTTTCACCACCTTTCTGGTAACTCCAGGGTGAGACCTCCACAGAAAAAAAGCTGGAGGTGCCTCCCTGCTGCAGTTCCCTCTGGTGGATGCTGCTGTGTGGTGACTGCACAGGTGTGAGTACTCTGAGATTCATGGACCTCTGTCCCCTTTCTGTGGCTGCAGCAGCTCGGTGGGGTGTGCTGACGAGTTAGCACCACTTCACAGAAGCAGAGTCCCAAAGCACATCTGGCTAGGCCTGTGGAGCTTTACACTGACACAGAAAATACTCTGCCATCACAAGCATCCATGTTTTCCAGGAGCTTGATAGAAACAGGGAAGTTGAGGGAAATGGACACAGAAAGGTTTTGGACTCTAAGTCACTCCTGATGTTACTTCATATAACATATAGAAATGTGCATGCACAAACACTAAGGGCCTATACCTTTTCATAACTTCAATTAGAGGGGGTGGCCTTAAGCTGAGACAGAAGAGATTCAGATTAGATATTAGAAAGAAAATTTCACTGTTAGCGTGGTCAGGCATTGGAATAGGTTGCCCAGGGAGGTGGTGGAGTCACCATCCCTGGAGGGGTTTGAGAAGTTTGATTGCTGCTGCCATAGATGTTTCTGAGAATTGTGTCCCAAACAGCTTCAGCAGCCTCTGCCCTGCCATGTGCTGGAAGCTCTGCAGAGTAGTGCTTGGTCTTCTTTAGGGGGGCATAGCTCTCACTCTGCAAAAATCATTATCAAGTCCTTGGAGAGACCATAAGTGCTGAAGATGGTCTGTAGTGATGAGTCACGGTGGGTGGAATACTTCCACAGAAACAAATATTAATGAAAACCAAGGGGAAAAGGTGAACTTTATCTGTCTTTGAACAGTTTTATCAGAGGCAATGGCTGCTTTCGATTTCTGTCAAACTCTGTTAGTATTTTATCAGAAATCAAGATCTGAGTATTTAAAAGCTGGAAAAATTAACAGTGCTACTGGAAACAATGCTGTGAAATAGTCTGCTTTATTATTATTGAGCTTTGAAAGGTAACTAAATGAGAGTCTGGTCCTTTGGGCAATATCTCAAGACTTAATCTTTGTTATAAAGAAATAATTTAAATTTTATTTGACATTGCTTTTGCAAAGTTAGGCAAAGGCTTAGTGACAAAGTGCAGTTACTCTGTGTGACTGCAATAAGAAATGCCTCTCTACCTTGTCAGTCTGTCTCCCCAGTTGCCAGGGGCCTCAATCTTTGCAGTAAAATTACCCTTGGAAAACAAATCGAGTTCTCCTGATCTCAGGGCTGCTACAGCAGCTAGTCCTTTGGCCAGAGAAATGTTATTTTGAGATCTACATCTAGGAAGGGGATACAGCCGCAGGGAGTGGGGCAGTTGGCAGCAGCCCTGTACTCTGAGAGTCTCATGTTTGGCTGTGTTGGCATGTTTTCAATTGTCTGGGGGAAAAGTATTTCATTTTATTCCAGCCAAAGCCAGGCAGCACGGAAGAAGAAGCTGTAGGAGAGCTCTTCAGAAGCCTGAGGTGAGCTGAGAGCAGCCAGGTGTGTCAGTGAATGCTACCTGTGACTGGCACAGCATCTGATTGAGGGTTTTCCTTGCCAGCAGTGATGACTCACATGAATTATCCTTTCTCTTTTTATACTGTCTAGTGTTTACTTATTACGGTACTGTGATAGAAAATGAAAAACACTATTACCATATTTCCCTTCAGCTTATGATTTTTAACCTTTTCTTGGTGTGGGGCTTTAGGAACAGAAAAGTCTGAATTCTTTGGGCTCTTTGCTGCATTTCTGGAGGGTCCTCAACTTTTTCAGTGTGGATTTTTTTCTAAATGCCCAGTTATTACCCTGTTACTGTTAGCTTTGTAAAAAGCTGTGCAAGGAAGTTTTACTTTTCTCTGGATTGTTTATGTGCAGTTATGCTACAGAAACGTAATAGGAACATCTGTTAACTGTGGAAGTGGTATGTGTGATTGATTTATCATCACAGCTTCTCTAAAAAGTGATTCCTTACATTTGCTTTGCAAGCCAGACTGCCAGAAGGTCCTCTGTCAGTCCCTGTTCTCACCCTCTCCATCGCTCTGTCCGAGCACTTGAGTGACAATGTCAGGAGACACCCAAATACCTACAAGATTTAACAAAGGAATTGGAGATTTGTTTCTGAAGGACAACTTAAAAATCAAGTATATCACTACATTCACGATCACAGCTAAGAGCTGCTTAAATAAGTTCTCTAAAATAACACAGTACTATAGACTACCCTTCTCTGAAATTTTATAGTATTAATATGCAGTAAAATATTTTCTTTTTTACTTACAAGAAAACAACAAATTAAGAACACAAACTTTGCAAACCCATTGCATTCAAAGAAAGTGTCTTTGCATATCGATGAGAAAAGTTTTTAAGATGAATATGACAAGAGCTGCATCTTGTTGAGACCTATATCACATTAAAGAGAGCCTTCCAGTGCCTTGCGAGACTTTCTTTTTCTTTTTCTTTCTTTTTTCCATCTTTCTATCTTGCAAGACCTAGATAATCACACGAAGCTTCAAATTTAGCTCAACTCTCCACTTTTTATTAAGCATTTTGACTGTGCAAGATTAACCTTCAGGAGTCGCTGTAGCTGTGTCCTCCTGCACTCTGCTCCCACCACCCTGCACAGGACATCCCCAAGAATCACATCATATGCCTGAGAGCCTTGTACAAAGACTTCTTGAGCTCTGTCAGCCTTGGGGCTGTGACCACTTCCCTGGGGAGCTGTTCAGTGCCCAAACAACTCTGGGGGAAGAAACTTTTCCGAATATAAAACCTAAACCTCCCCTGACACAGCTTCATGCCAGTCCTTCAGGTCCTGTCACTGGTCCCCAGAGAGAAAAGATCCATGCCTGCCACTGTGCTGCCCCTCGTAAGGAAATCATGGAACTTCTTAGTACATCGCAGTTTGGGTTATGGCCCCTCTGTCAGGCAAGCAAGAAAGAGCTGGGAGAAGTCCTGGTGCTTCACTCCTGCTCCAAAACCAACTTGGTGACAGTTGCAGAAGGGTTGTAACCTCTAAGAGTCAGAGTCTGCTGCCTTCTCACAACTACCCTCGCCTGGGATCTCAGTGGAGTGAGAACCCAGACCCCTTCCTGTCTCTGAGAAGACATTTCTCTGCCATTTCCCAGCCTCCTGAGTTTTGAATAACTGAGCATGTCCAGGCCAGTTTTAGAAAAGGAATCTTCCACTCCTTCCAATATCTTTATTGCCAGTTTATTCAGACAGCATTTACTAGGTTAAACCTGCTGAGAAGGTAAGTTTCACTCACACGTAAGGCCCAGTGAAGATGGCTGGCAGCCTGTGCTGCCTTTAGCTTTTATAATTAATCATGCAAGATGGTTAAAAATTCAAGCCTGTGTGTCCCAGTTTGGAAATCTGGTCAGCAGCACAAAGGAGCTGCTAGGATTAGAGTCACGCAGAGTCCTCCAGTTTTTAGGGTTCTTTATTGTGGGGGTTGAGTTTGATAAGGTAAGTGTACACCATATATTTCTCTTGTGAGCTGTGGTAGTGAACCTGCTTGTCACAGGTACAAGGACAGATTGTGGGTGCACAGTCTGAACTTGTAGGCTTATAGAGCAAAGAGAGCAATTCTCCTGTACAGTCCTTCTGATGCTACAGAGACACTTTTTGTTTCTAAAGAACCCTTAAAGATTGAAGCCAAAATGTGGCCTGAGTTTAAACTGCCTACATTTCCTAGGAAAATCTGTCCCCATGAATAGCTGGAAGAA
This sequence comes from Acanthisitta chloris, assembly GCF_000695815.1. Lineage (NCBI taxonomy): Eukaryota > Metazoa > Chordata > Aves > Passeriformes > Acanthisittidae > Acanthisitta > Acanthisitta chloris. Next base: position 2,697 of record NW_008681802.1, on the reverse strand, counting down.
GGTGCCAATGTGCACAAAACTTGAATGGGTCGGGGGAATTTTCTACATCACGATGGGGCTGGCCAAAAGCTCTCCAAGATATTCTGGATCTCTGGAGCCACTAGGTTTGCTATCTCTACACAGGTTGTGGAGTTTGCAGGAAGTAAGAACAGTGCTGAAGGCATTTTCCATGCAGGCATCAAGGCAATCCCCCAGGCAGTTCCTGCAGACCCTGTGCAGCACCCAGGAGCAGGCTGAGCTGAGCAGCACAGCTGCCAGAGACCTACTGCATCCTACACAATCCACACCCATGGGGAAATGTCTCGTGTTAGGAAATAGGTGCATCCTGATCCCAGAAGAGAGATACCAGAGGCCTACAACCTGCCAAAAGGTCTTTCCCTGGCTCTTTCCCAAACTCCTTCCTCGCAGCTTGTCACACTGCCCTGACTTGGCAAGAGGGGTGCAAAGTGAGGCAAAGAGAAGTTGCATGTAGAGTATAATGCGGTTTCTAATGTTAATAATTTAAAAGTATTAATCACATAAATCTCTTTGTTCAGAAAGGAAATTAATATAATTGTTTGTACAGACATGGGGAAATTAATCCGAGAAGTGCTGCTATTTTTAACTGATCATAGTTAAAAGTAGGGAACACAAATATTAAGCATTTGATCAACAGAGAGTAGAGACGTTAGGGGAAAGAAGGAAGAAAGGGAAGACATTTGGTGTGATGTGGTTTGTCTTCCCATTGTTACACATGATGGGCCCTGCTCTCCTGGAGGTGCCCAACACCTCCTGCCCATGGGAAGCAATGAATGAATTCCTTGTTTTGCTTTGCTTGTGTGTGCAGCTTTTGCTTTCTCTATTAAACTCTCTTTACCTCAACCCATGAGTTTCTAGCTTATTTTTCTCTCCCCAGTCCCACTGGTGGGGGAGTGAGAGAGCAGCTCTGTGGGGCCTGTCACAGAAACCACTGTCAGATGTGATACCCAGACTGACAACAGTCAGGAAGACACAAAATACCTAAATGCCTCAATAATCAAAGCCTTTCCAGAGATACTATGGAGGAGTTACTTGTGCTGCCTCTTGTCCAGTCTTGGCATTGGGAAGGAAGCCAGGAAAGCAGCATGAATTTCATTTATTTTAGAGTGCTTCCCTTCGCTGTTAATTATAAGGACTTTGTAACACACCCCAAGCTCTTTTATTTATTCCTTTTTTTTTTTTTGACAAGCTGCTAGTGTGAGAACAAAGATTGTAATTCATTTAGCAATAAAAGTCAACGAGCTTTTTGTTACTGATTGGGAAGTGAATACCAAACCCACCAATTTTATGCTTAAGCATGAAAACCCCAAAGACGTTCAGTGTTTGTCAAAACAAATCATCAGAGGCAAATTTGTGTTCCATACAGAAATATTTTTATTGAGAATCTGAAAGGTTAGGATATATTACCTAGTTCTGTCTGGCACGTTGTCGCCTGCTTATTGTGATGGCACATTCTGTAATAAAAATCTGCTAATAAGCAAACGACTTTATACACTAACTTCGAATTTTATGTGCTAACTGCAGTTTCAGGGCTGATTAAAGAAGTACCTTCATCTAGAAAATATGTTTTCCCTTTTTTTTTTTTTGCCATGTCCATTAAGGCTGGTGTAATTAAGGAGTTTAATTAAAACCCTAAGTGCTTACTCCATAAAAACAGCTTTATTACATGGGAAAAGTGGATTTTTTTCCAATTATAATTGCCCATCTCGTGTATTGGCAGCATAAGAGTCCGAGGGAGAGGCTGTAAACACTTCTAAATAAGCTGGTTCCAATTTTATTCTTTACAAATGATGTCCATGGATACTTTCTTGATGTTCATATTGCCACAGCACTCCTGAAGCTGCACGGGCTGTGTCAAACACCTCCACGTTACGGCTGCACACAATAAAAGACAAATCAAGGCAATAAAACACAATTGTGTGGCTTTCAGCCCACTGAAACGGTTGGACTGGATGATTTGAAAGGTCTCTTCCAAGCCTGATGATTCCATGACCCTACAGCACCACCCTGGCAGCACTGAGGGCACATCGAGAGAGAACAGTGAGGCCAGGGGAGCCCAAATCTAATCTTTGCTGGTGTTTCACAGCTCAGGATGTTCTGCCTGAGCATGAGGAAGGATTTTACTGTGTTGGTGGTTCAGATTGCCCAGAGAGGTGGTGGATTGTCCCCCACTGGAGATGGTGAAGGGACTGGAGCACAAGTGCCATGAGGAGAGGCTGAGGGAGCTGGGGGTGTTCAGCCTGGAGAAGAGGAGGCTCAGGGGAGACCTTATCACCCTCTGCAACTCCCTGACAGGAGGTTGGAGTCAGGTGGGGGTTGGTCTCTTCTCCCAGGCAACCAGCAGCAGGACAAGAGGGCACAGACTCAAGCTCTGCCAGGGGAGGGTTAGGTTGGATATTAGAAGAGATATTTTACACGGAGAGTGCTCAGACATTGGAATGTGCTGCCCAGGGAGGTGGTGGATTCACCATCCCTGGAGGTTTTCAAGCTGAGACTGGATGTGGCCCTTAGTGCCATGGTCTAGTGACCACGGTAGGGTTGGACTCGATGATCTTGGAGGTCTCTTCCAGCCAAGCTGATCCTACGACACTATGATCTGACCCTGTGCCACACACTCTGGGGTGACACTGCCGGCGCAGGGAGGCAGGACCAGGCTCACACGGTGCTCCCTGCCAGCCT
>NW_008681801.1:0-3545 GCF_000695815.1 Acanthisitta chloris | reverse complement strand
ATCACTTAACACTCTCCTCCAGATGAGAGTTCAGGTAGCACATTTGTTGATGCCTGCCAGTACAGTGCAAGGGACTGTATTCTTCACCTTCATCATTCCAGTATACTTTTTAGATCTAATCCTTACAATGCAGCCCAAATCCAGTTTGTTTTGCCTGTTTTTCTTATTTTAACACCAATTCTATAGTCTGGAATATGTCAGATTACTCACAGGATTTTCAAACTAGTTAGTCATCAGGACAAAAGTTTTTTCCTATGAAATATAAAGCCCCACACTTGGGAAATCTCAAGCCTGCTAAAGTCAGTGACAGAGATTCTATCATATGGGTTAAATCAGGATTTCACCAATCATATGTAGTAATTTCACACATTTTCCATTAATTTACACACAGAATTAATGGAGAATAAAACAACCCAGATTTAAGTGGATGTGAGTTCTTTTTTACCAAGTAGTAGGACAGTGATCTTTTTTGGCTACTAGCCACTTAAATGCCAGCCTCATCTTGGTAAGTACTGAGTGCCCTGAGATCCTGGCAAGACAGTCACACTTGGCAAGTGAGAAAACAAACACTAAGACTGCTTTTTCCAAAGTACTAAACCGATTTTTCAGGAGACAGAAAGTGTTTTTATAAATTATGAGCCCCTTATATAGCATGTTCAGAACACAGTTGCAACTAGAGATATGTGGTTGGAATGGCAAATAGTTATTCAGTTTCCATATTAGGACAGTAAGAAAATTCTTTTTTCCTAAGTGTAGATGAACTCATGGCCAACTCTATAAATAAGCCCCAAATGGATTTTGTGGGATGGTTCAATTTCCATTAGATTCCATCTTCAAATATTAGTGATGTCTGATTCCCCTATTTTTTCTTCCAACAAATGGAAGCTGCTATGAAATGTAGACTTGTGTGAGTGCTGCACTTTAAATGAAAAATTAACTGAAGGTGAAACCTTAACAGCAGTTTTCAGCTTTTAGGTGACATTCAAAGCTACATTCCAGCATGGATTGATTTAGCTGCACTGCTGTAACAGGGATTAAAACTCCTATTCAGGTTTCCTGAAAGTAGTACTACAAAGTATTTTAAATAATAACTTGACCCTTTATCTTCAGTAAATTTGCCAGGGTGTAATTGGATAGGCCCAGAAAAACCCAAGCATTATTCCTGTATATTGGAAGAATGTGAGATTAAGAAAAAACAGACTAATAATTCTCAAAATTGATCCATGTAATTTCTGCTGCAAACTCTAAAGCATAATAAATGAGATTTTAAAGAAAGAAGAGCATTGGAAGTCTACACAGAAAGCACACTAAAATGATAATCTTTAACATGCTTTTCCATTAGTTACATTTAAAAAATGATTATATTAAATGGAGAAAAGGTATCTCCACCACTTTTAATCACGTGTCTTTAAAGACAATATGCTGAATGCAAATGAATTTATTTTAAAAAAAGTGTGTGCAGTATTAATCACGTGTCTTTAAAGACAATATGCTGTATGCAAATGAATTTATTTCAAAAAAAGTGTGTGCAGTATTGAGCAATTTATCAATATATATTTACATGTAAAAAATTAAAATATGGATTCTGAAATATGTTAAACTCCAATGATTCTGATCAGTGAAGTGTTTTAATGGCCTAGCTACCATAACTACAGGAGATCCCTGCATGCATTACTGTCAAGCTAATTTATTTGAATGTTTTATATTAGGTAAATCTAGAATAAACAGCATCTTCAAGACCCAGACACAGTATTTTTATATCTCTTTTGGATCACCATGCGAATAAAACTGTATTTTTACATTGAAAGTGGCTATACAAAAACCTGAATAATACTTTCACCATGTGTTTCTGGTTGAACAGAACATGATTACCTTTTACCTCTCAAGTCTGGAGGCAATGCTGTGAAGAGGAACAACTGCAAATTATCCTCTTTGCCTTTAATTGTGTCCACCATCAACAGAATTATTTCGTACAATTCAATAGTAATGCAAATCCTACAGAATTGTGGCTCCAGAATCTTCACATCTTGAGTTCCTGAAATGAGTAATGGCATCACATGGAAGAAATATCAGCAACAAAAAGCTTTCTAAATTCAATCTAGTGCATCCCAATCAAATCTATCATTATCTCAAACCCATGCCCTACGTTGGGTGCCGTAAAGGACTGTCATGGTTTAACCCCAGCAGCAGCCAAGAACCACACAGCCACTCACACACTCCCACATCAACAGGATCGGGGAGAGATCAGAAGGGTAAAAGCTGCAAAAACTCATGGGTTGAGATAAAGGCAGTTTAATAGAGAAAAGCAAAAGCTGCACACACAAGCAAAGCAAAACAAGGAATTAATTCACTGCTTCCAGAAGACAGGAGGTGTTTAGCCATCTCCAGGAGAGCAGGGACCATCACGCGTAACGGTTCCTTGGGAAGACAAACACCATCACTCCAGATGTCCCTCCTTCCTCCTTCTTCCTCCCACCTTATATACTGAGCATGATGTCATATGGTATGGAATATCCCTTTGGTCAGTTTGGGTCACCTGTCCCAGCTGTGTCTCCTCCCAATCTCCCATGCATCCCCAACTTCCTTGCCAGTGTGGCAGTACAGAAAACAGCAAAGGCCTTGACTCTGTGTGAGTTCTGCTCAGCAATAACAAAAACATCTCTGCATTATCGACTCTGTGTTCTGCACAAAACCCAAACATAGCCTCATACTAGCCTCTGTGAAGAAAGTTAATGCTACTTCAGCCCAAACCAGCACAAAATCTCACTGTCCTATGGAACAGTAAAAATACAAGGCTAAAGAGAAATAAAATGAGATCTAAAACAATGAAGTCTGAAAAATCTTTTGCAAAGAAAGTTGAAAAAACAGGGCTAATAATTTATTTTTATATCAAACCTGAATCTTGTATGAATATGTTTTTATCAAGTTGGGGAAAGGTTATTGTGAAATCAAATGAGTGCCAAATTTCAGGTGTAATACCTGAGTGATAATCAGAGGGAATTTCAAGATTTTCTTCATAGATATTCAAAGCCTCAAGCACTATGAGACCAACCCAGTCGTGATGGTAATATAAAGTTCATGGAGCAGAAAGAGCTCCTTGCTCAGGATTTTGTTGGAGCATAACATACTCAGTATGTAAAAATGTGCATATCTCATTGCTATGAATATATGTCAGCAATTTTTCATCAAAACAGAATAGAATAATTAAATTGTTAATGTATGCAAATGCTTAATGTGTATAAATATTTAATGTTCATATTGATACATTAGTGTAATGATACTATATTAATTATTTCTATAACTGCTTTACTGATAGACTCTATTTACTATGAAAAGGTTAATTGTTACAGATGATGCTTTATTCTGTTTAATTTGAACTCTCTCTCCTTTTCTCTCTTGCAACAGTGTTTTGATTTATTAAGTTGTGCCTTACAAAGAGATTCAATCACCTCATCAAAACATACTCCTTTTTTAAACTCATCATGGCACAGCACAGTACATACATGATCACCAGTATAATGTGAGTTAATGATTAATTGAATAAT
>NW_008681800.1:0-9613 GCF_000695815.1 Acanthisitta chloris | reverse complement strand
CACTCTGTTCCCTCCCATGTTCAACAACGAATGAAGGGTTTTCTTGCCCTACCTTTTGCTATTGATGCATTTATAGAAACACGTTTTGCTATCCCTGAGAGAAGTGGCCAGATTTGATTCAAACTGTGCCTCTGTCTCTCTAATTTTCTTCCTACATGACCTGACTATATTCCTGAACTCTTCAATAGCTTTCATCCTACCTAGATCCTGTAAAGTAAACAATGAAAGTTCAGGGACTTTTCAAATTACAGTTTGATTAATGCCTCAGCTGTCTCAGAATTCGCTGGCAATGGCCAGCCTCCAGCTATAGGGGTGGGAGGGTGTAAATCTGCAGCTGGGACAACAAGGGCTGTGCCAGCAAGGGCTACTGCACGCGACACAGAGCCAGCAGCCTCCAAGAGAAGGCAGAACTCCCTTCCATAGCTGCCTCTGTTTCCTCCTGACACACACAGGAGCATGCTGTTGAATGTATGGCACTCCTCCCCCTCCCTTGCCCAGGTTGCTCTCCTTGTGCAATGCAGCCACTGCTCAATGCTGTGCAGGCTTCCTTCAGCCCCACCACACCTGTTATTTCTCAAACCTGATTGCAATCGCAGTAGTATTAGAATGATTTACACCACATTGCCAGACAATATTTCATATTTCTAGTGCTAAAATAGTTCAATATATTGCTGCAAATACATAGTTTTCAAAACACTAATAAATAATCTTGCATATCTCTTAATTGTTGAGCACAGAGAATAGCATAGAGCACACAGATTAAAATGACATGAAACAGAGACTGGGAGCATGAGCTGTCAGTAGGTATGATCAAGTCATCTTTTAACTCTATCACTGGAAACTCATTCCTCTGGCCTTCCACCTTATGGCTGCAGAAAAGCATTTTCTTATGTTCAGATTTAATTTCTTTTGTTTCAGTTTGTGCTCACTGATGCTTGTTCTGTCACTGAGCACCATGGAGAAGAGTCTGGCTCTATTGTCTTTACTTCCTCCCTCCCAGCAGGGAGCCTGACCCAAGTTGTCACCCTAGTCCCTGATCCATCCTCCTCCTCTGCTTGGGGCAAGTTGAAGGCAGCATTGCTGGGAGCAAAACTCCTAGCTGCAGCCCAGAGCTGTCTGCTGGACATCAGGAGACAGCGGGCACACTCTCACAAACTGGTGTTGAAGGGGCTTCAGGTGCCTGCAGTCCTCTTGGGGAAGGGAAGCCTGCTGATGCTTCCCACCATCTACTCTTCCTTCCCACCCTCACCTGTCATCTCTGACCCCGAGACACTGTGGCAGTGATTAGTTACCAGCAAATAAAATCCTGTGGGTGACTGCTCATGCCTGTCCCCAGCAGACCTAGTGAGGCTGCAATCCTTCAGACTGTTAATGTTCATCTCTTTGGTATTCTATGGATTTGGTTTGAAGTGCAAGTTAAAGGCAGCACAACAGGCACCTGAATGCTTTGTCCCTGGAGGCGCTTGCTTGGAATCCCAGACCAGTTACAAGCCTGTGTTGGACCCAGCAAGCTGGTGTTCATCTGACATAACATAATTATTAGGAGGGAAAGCCTCAAAATTGTGCCTTTGCACACAGACAATTCTGGGTCTTCCAGTAAAGTATCACAGTAACAGGAGACAAAACCCCTGTCTGTTATGTCAGTAATTCCACCAGCTTCACACTATAAACTTAAGCCAAGTGATCCACATCTCTTCTGTCTCCCTTAGCTGTCAAATGCAAACAGTATAATTGTTTACAATTATACTCATCTGAACATTCACTAGTAAAATAATTACTTTGGTGTTAAAACCCAGCAATGTTTTGTAACAGCTAGCAAGGCCATCTTTGGCTTTTCCCACGGGCAGTCATCTCTCTTCTGTGACTCTCAGGTTCATTTACTAGAGACACTCCATAAACCCCACCACAAAACAAAACATTTTCCATCTCCTGCTCTGCTCAAGGAAAAAAATCCCACTCTCTGTGCAGCAGGGAGAGAAGCAGCCTCTGACATCAGATGTGGGACATAAAATACAAAGTCAGCAGCATTTCTGTGAAAATTTGAACCAGGTAGATATGGAAGATCTTGAGCTTACACTATTCTTTCTCTCTTGGCATATGCTTCTGTCCACTTAAATGTGTGAAAATACAAAGAGATCATGTCTTAGTGAGCAACAATTCCTATGCAATATAGAATATTGGGCAGGTGACTTTCCACTAGATGACAGAGAACTTCAGGAAAACTGAATTTTATGGGAGGAATATAAGAAGGAATGACTGGGGAAGCCATACAACGTGTAAGTGAAATATTGCTTCCCAACCTCATCAAACTCTGGTGATTTCCCAGTTTTCACAATGAAATCTTCACCATTTTCTAAAGGCTTTGAAAATGGATCTCCCAAATGAAGGCACTTTGAGCAAGACTGCCACCATGGGCACAGAAACAGCAGTGCCAACTTACAAGGCAAGGAGGAGGATGCTCTTTTGCCTTCTTTCAGACACACACAGATGGTAAGAGGCATCCCACCTCCTGTTAGCCTCTCTTTACATCAAGATGCATCTGCAAACATGAGGGACTACAGGCAGAGATTAGGAGATGTCAAGATTAAGGACATGCAACAGCCTTCCTCCCCCAGGCTGCCTTAAGTGAGCACAGCCCGAGGCTGTACAGAGCCCTTACACAGGCAGGGAGAAATCCGGAAGGAAAACGTTGACTGCAACAGAGGATTAGGGAAGTTGCAAACTGTATTGGCTCTGACAGACTTGTCTCAACTGGGGTAGGATCGCATTTCTGGTCTTTCTCTCCATAGAAATGACAGCAAGCAAGAAGCTGGAAAAATTGCAGCACTTTGTTTTAGTACTTTGCCGACCTGATTGTTACATACTTTAATCAGACAAACAGAACATTTGCTACCTAAATGATATTTCATCTGCTAGACAAATATCCACCTCTCTTTCCATCACTGACTAACAGGTTGACAGTCATTTACTGTATCCCAGGGTTCTTCATGATGACTGACCAACTGTTCAGCTGTTCAACTCTCCCCTGAGACTCCTGAACCTTGTTTCATCCTTCCTAATGAGCAACTGAGCGAAAGGAACCAAACCAAACCTGACCACTGACTGATGCTCACTGAACAGCCCACCACTGTGGTGATGCTCTTCTTTCAAATCTGTTGCATCTCCTCCATCCTTCAGTAATAGGAGCAACTCCCTTCCTTTCATCACCAAGAATTTTTACTGAGTTCTACTTCCTTTCAGTGGAAAGGTATTATGTTAGCCTGACCTTTTGTACTAAATCCTGCTTTTATCCAACCCCTTTTCAGGCAGTAAGCTGGCTGTGTGGCTGAGGAACCCCACCCTACCCTATTCTTCCTTTTTGAAGCCCTTAGGATAGGGGATTAGTCATGCCTCTTTATCATGCCGTTTGGCCATTCTGAAAAGGAAAAAGGAATTTTCATTATTTTATTGCATTTAACTTAATGGAATCATTAAAGAGAAATGAATATTGTCAGGGTAATTTTTTTTTCTTGATGAAAAATGCAGTTTTGTACAGGGAAAACACATCTAAACCCACCACATTAAGTGACTGTGGAAAGTCATCAGTGCAATTCCAAATACATTAAATATACGCAAAGGAACAGAATCAGGACTTTCAGTGGAATCAGACTTAGCATATTAATTTATAGTCACATTCTGTGGTACAATAGAAAGATTATTTTTAGTTCATGGCCATTTGGTTTGTGATCCAGTGAAACAGGATTTCCCCCCCTTGCCTTTTTTTCTCTTTTTATGTAACCTAAGGTTATATTTCTGATGATTGCTCTGAAATTAGCAATTCCTCACTGATTCTTCTGAGCTAGTGTTTAATTTATTTTATGCTGTTAATATAGTTCTACATAAAGAAGAAGGCAAAGTGAAAGGTCTTCAAATGCTAAAAAATAGTGGGTTTAATCATGAGTATATAAACCATGTATTTGAAGCCATAAAGTCGTACCCCTAGAGACTTACCTTCATACATTTCAAGAGTTTTGTCAAACTAGTCATTTTTACAAAACCCAAAGCCTTTGTAAGTGTCTATCAGACCAGGCAGTCTGCTTTCACATCTCAGTGCCACCAAGTGGTTATGGGATTAATTAAAAATTTTGTGAATATCAGCTTCAGGTTCACCAACTGCCCTTTGTCCCTCTTGGGGAAGCTGCTTGAAATTGCTTTCCTTTGGAAGGCATGGGAAGGTTTCCCCAGCAGAGGGATACCAGGACAAAATAAACTCAGCCTATGAAACCCAAGGGGAGCTATTATACGCTTTGCACATTGGAAATCAGGGAATTCATTTAAGAACATGAATAAAGATTCAGAAAATTGTTTTCAGCTATGACTTTCAGAAAACTCAAATTAAGTGGGTTGGACACTGGAAATGAAAGGAAGCAAAACTACCCCATTCTGGCAGGGGGTCTGTGAACACAAAATCATTTCCAGATTTAAGAAATACTTCAGTTAAATTGTTTCTTAGTGCTCATTTCCAGTACAAAACCTTTTTTTTTCACTTTATGTTATACCACAAGATAAATGTGGTGGATTTTCTAAAGCTTTTTAAAAGGCTATACTGGTATGACAAAAGTAACACCAACAAACACTAAATTGAAAAAAAATAAGGGAAGGGGGGAAAGAAAAGAACAAAAAGAAAAGGACTTTCTAACCAGGGCCCTAAATAACCTCCCTTAAACATGTTGTGTTATGACAGAACAAGGTATCACTGCACTCTTCAGCTTTCTCAGTAGACCTTCAACAAGCTGAAAAATAAGAAGGAAGCCTTCATCTCTCAGCATCCCCCAGAAGATCTGGTCTTTGCCCCTTACACTCCACACTACGAGTTTATGAGTCAGGTATTTGCAGCACCACTGTTTGCTCTGTGCAGATGGGTTATTGTCTCCTGTGCACAGACACGGGAGCTCAGCCACAGGGTGAGCAGACCAGAGCACTGCCACAGCCAGCAGCTTGTATTGCTCCATCCGCAGACAATGAGCAATCCACAGGACAAACGTGTGGGGATATAAAGCAGCACTGGGTTTCATTAACTCTGAATCAGAATTTCATAAATGGAAGCAGACATCCTGTCCAGTCTGGCTTTGCCACATGGTCTTGTGCTGATGATGGAGACTTATTCCCTAAACCAATGGGATCCAGGTGACTGGGAAAGGACAAACCTATATTTGTCAGAGGAGAAAGGATGGGGTTTAGGCAGAGCCAGAGGCCACCAGAGAGACAGGAAGGTATCAGCTCCATGACAATTACTCATTCAGTGCTAACAGCTGGTAAAAGGATAACACAAAGGCAATTTATGTTAAGGTAACAATGGGAAGCTAAAACCCCCCATATTTGGTTCATTAACAAAGGAAATTGAGGGCTTTTCATGCATAGCAGAAGAACATAAAGGAACTTCTTTAGGCCATGGCTGCTCACAACACTACACTGACATACCTGCAAAGGGGAGGGAAAAGAGAGCAGGATCTTGGTTTGTGATCAATACTGTAATTCCTAATAATCTTATTATTAATAGCTATTATTGATACGTGTCAATGCAAGTTTTCCCTGACAAAATCACTTCAGACAAATGTATTCCTGGTATGAAAGAAGAGTCTGTGTAAGGGAAAATTACATGGGAAACACACAAAATGAATAGACAGAATTATATGAGAAATATGCTCCAGAAATATGTGAAATTTTCCCCTTTGCTTAAGGTACTTGGCATAGGGAAGAAATGGGTAACACTCCCATCAAATGGATGCTCCAAGGACCTCATGGAAAAGAATCAGGGCCAGCAGCACAGGAAACCTGTTTCTTTGCTCACATTCCCAGGGATGAAGTTGCCCATAAGAACCCCTTAAGCCCAAACACAGGTTCATGACAAGTGGGGGCCAGAACTACAGTAGTAGCCACTCATATCTAAAAGCAATTCCAAGAGAAAAATTAAGGAACCAGCCCTAAGGCTATGCCACCTATATTACATATCCTCCTGCTGGCCAGCTCCCTGGGGCACACAAGAATCCATACACAGCAGCCATAAACACCAGGAGCTGACAGGTACCTGCCTTGGTTCAGCTGCTCTTATCATCTGGGGAAAGAAAGATATCTGGGGAGACACATAAAAGTTTCCCCAGTATGAGTGCATTAAAACAACCCTTGCAAGGAGCGAGGAAAAGATGACTTTCCTGGGATATGCTATTCTGATTAATTAGAGTAATGCAAATAAGGCATCAAGTCTTCACTTTAAGGAAGCAATTACCAAACTCCAACACCTTCCAGGATGCCTACAAAATCAATTCTCATCCAAGACAGCTGTATAAAAATAATTGTGTAACTGTTTGATTGGCATGAAGAATACTGTGTAACCTGACAAGGTAAAAGAAAAGGTCTATCTGCAAACCTCTGGAGCTGAGGGGATGCATCTTTAGTTCTGCTACTGTTAAACAATCCCTTCAAGAGAAAAAAAAGTATCTCCATTTTATAAAGACACTCCTGAAAAGCAGAATGCTTTCTTTTGGGATGTAGCAGGTAGTACATATTTTTAGAAGTTGCCTAAGGAAGATAATGTCACTGCATTTGTAAAAGAACCTCTTCTTTACAGCTGACCAATTTGCAGAACAAACAAAAAACTCTGAATAAACACAACCCCAAAAAATCAATAGCAATCCCATTCAGATCAGCTCGCCTCCAGCAAGTTTCGTTAGCAATCTCCTAGAAGAAAATTAGGGAAAAGGCTATTCTGAAAAAGACTAAACACTCTCCAGCAAAATTTCTAGAGGGTTTTTCTGTGTATGACAACAGCAAGAATATAACTTGTTATGTGTGATGCATAATGAGATCATATTCCAAATGTGCCTGTATGATTGTGTGGAGGCCATGCATCCATTTGAACAAAGCTTGTTCTACAGACTTATTTCAGATGGGCTGTGGAAGCCACTCAGTCTAGGTCTAACAGTGCACAGCCTGCTCTGGGCTAGTCATCACTCCAGCCTTCTGCTCTGCTATATGCAAAGTCAACAGGTAGCGAGATGAAGGGCTTGAATGCTGCCTGCTAGCAGCACTGGCACTAGGGGACACTACATAGTCGTGCACCGTTGCATTTTAGTGACCTGGACCTGGGAAGGGTTTGGATGGTGGTGGCTGGGCAGGCTGGGCTGTGGCAGGGAGCTGCAGGGGGAAAGAGCTCTCCCTGTGGCAGAGGGGTTGGAACTAGATGATCTTTAAGGTCCCTTCCAACCCAAACCATTCTATGATTCTCTGAAAGAGCTGAGGGCAAGTTCAGCTCCTGGCTGCCCACTGCTATGGGGCATATGGGCACACAGAGGGAAGATCAGAGAACTGCAGCCGTGTAAGAGCAGATTCCATGGGAAGGCAGTCTCACAGCCCACCCATGGGGCAGTGACTGGGAATCGCTGGCAAACATGCATTCCCAAACTGAAAAAATAATTAACCACCTAGTTTCTTTTAATTAAGATCTTGACTTATCCACCACTCCAGGATATGCAGATGTTTGGCTGCTGGGATGTATCAACACACCTGAGCACTGGAGGTGAATTGCCTCTTGGCTTCATACCTCAGCAGGCAGCAGAGAGGGGCTCCCATCCTGTAATAACTGTGCACCCCAGCTAATGGCACTGGCCATGTCTGTGGATGGGACACTTTGTTATTAATAATATCTCTGATGCTGCCTTGGTGGAGATTTTCATATGTAAATTTCAGCATATCAAAGGTGTTTTGCTGTTCTGGCATCATTGCATCAGCTAAGTACCAAACGCATGCAGCGTTTTTCACTTACGTAAGGAGATAAAGTTTTTGCCTCAAGGATATGATGTTCCAAAGACAGAGATAACATGAAGGGAAATGACAAGGAACAGTGGAGAGGGGGGATGGGGAAAAGAAAACAAAAGAGACAAATAGAGAAGAAAAAGGGCAGGGTACTGTCATGGGAGGACAAGCCTCCGTTTTTCATTTCTGCATGTAAGATGTTTTTCCTGGGTTATCTTTCTATAAGATCTTTCAAGTAATTTTTATTTATCATCCTTTCCTCATCCTCCACCTCCTCAGGACTGTATTTTCTGTACTCTGTGCAATAACCAGTGGGTTTCATATAGATGATGATGCTACACTGTGCAAATGCGACTGCTAGAGCCCAGCCCCTAAAGAGTAGAAATCACTCAGAGCAGAAAAGGATGAGATTAATGGCAGATGCCTGTAAACAAATTTATCCCTTCAGCTTATCCCTCCTCCTCTTTGTTTTCTGTTACTCAGGCCTGTGAGGTGTAGCATCTCTGACTAGAAGATACCTATTGCAATCACTGTCTTCAGCCTGAACTAATCACCGTCACAGCACCTGGCCTGTCTCTGACAAGAAGATGGGTGTCCCTCCTTTCTGCCTTGCACTGCCTCAAATAATTAGTGGCTCTGGAAAACTTCCATTCCTTCTGCAGTCAAGTCAAGTTATCTAGTATATATGATTATAAAGCTATAATAAAATTGTTACTGAAAACCCTCTTCTCCCCTTGACATGGGCAGCTCTGTTCAGATTTTTTTTTTATTTAATCATTCTTTACTAATTCAGGGATACCTGCGCTGTCAGGCCAAGATTTAGTGCTCACTGATGAAAGAAAAAATCTCCTACAGTGAATAGCCTATTACAAGAGAACTATAATAAAACTAAAAGCTAAAACTTCCATAACAAGATAAAAAAACCCTGAAAACCAGTGTTATGATGGAAATCCTGACACATTTCTGTTCATGAAGAACAAACCCATTTATTTTATAGCACACTTAAAAAATAAATAAAAACCCCCCTGAAAATTAGTTTTGTCTTTCTCAGAAATGAGATCTAGGAGATAATAGCAACAGATTAAAATTTTCAGAGAAGCTTGATGTATTAATTTTAAGTGCATACTTATGTTCAGTATGGTCTCCCAAGAGCTTTACATTCCATATTGCAGTGCCTCAGTGAAATTGTTTTCTGTAATTTACGCTGAGATTTCCTGCTGCAGACAGCTTACAGCATGTCAGAGGGACACACTCATGACAATGTCACAGGGAAATTTCTACACAGTGCGTCAGGTTAAGCTCACAACATATATTCAACAGGGTGGACATGGTCATCAGCTCACAGACAGTAGCATGTATGAGTGCAACAACACAGCTTGGATTCCGAGTACGTATACATTATTAACACGTTGTATTAACACCATAGCACAGATCCTATACTCGTGTACTCCATCTTAATATGATGGATATTAACTGGAGTTTTCTTAATTCCCTGCAAAGAGGATCAAGCCCATATGGAGTTATGCTGTTAGACAAAGCAGCAGATGAAAGGCCAGTGCCAGCAATCCCTGGCCAGGCGCTCCGGCAACCTGCCGCCTAGCACTGTCATCCTGATGCCACCACCGGGCTCAGCGGGGGATGCTGAGCGCCTTCGCCCCTTAACCACACAGAGGCTGGGGACGGGACGGCACGGGATGAGACGGGATGGGATGGCCGCAACCCGGCGGCGCCGGGAGCGGCGGGTGCAGCCCGGGCTGTCTGTGGGGCCGCAGAGCACACGACGAGCGGGATGCGAAGGTGCCGGGGAGGAGAGCAGGAAGGA
>NW_008681799.1:0-19665 GCF_000695815.1 Acanthisitta chloris | reverse complement strand
AATCTATTTAATCTTTATCAACAGTCTGTACAGAGGATGATTGCACAGCTCAAATTACCAGGTGGAGTGAGAGATACAGGGAAAATGGATTTATTGTGACATCCTAGTAGGTTTAATGTTATGAAAAGTGTCAATGTAGCTCTCAGAGACAACTATCAGATGCTGTTAGCCTTCCCCACAGCTCTCCCAGTATTTTTCAGCCCTGCTTGCTATTTTGCTCCAGATATGCTTCAAGACATGTGTAAACAGGGATGTAATGGGGTCCAATAGCTTCACTTCTACTCGTGATGGGAGCAGGGACTTGGACACTGACCTCTGTATAGGGGCAAGAGTGGATACCATAACCCTAGGGGAAGAGAGGGGGAGGTATAAATAGAAGCATGCATAGAACCCCCCGTGCCCCACCTACCATTAATCACAGGTGTGAAAACTGCCATGCCTTCAAAATTTGGGTCAGTTACAGTTTTATCCAGGATGAGCCCACCAACGCTGTTAAAAAAGGACAGGCAATGAGGGTGGATGAATCTTTTCCCAGGGCAATTCCTAAGCTGTGAAAATAGTACATTGAGATTGGTTACTGCATCTTCCCCATTGTCAGAGCTGGACTATTCACCATGTACTCCTTTTATAGCTCAGTTTTCACCAACAGACGGCCTTAGAGTTTTTGTTAATGTCGTAACAAGATCAGGGAGACCTCCTTGCCCACCCTTCAGCAAAACCAGTAGTAGTCAGGGAAGCTTTATCATCCTCCCCTAAAGTTTTGTTGCACTTCTATATGGGCCCTTAACAGGTTTTTTTCAATTCTCTCACAGATCTCAGCTGAGTCTGAAAGCACAGGATGAATAAACTACCTGGCTCTAGGTTCGCCAGTCTTTTCTCTTTACAGCTGGATAAAAATGAGGTTGAAGCCCGATAATTTGTGATGGTCATCATCTCTATTATCGGTTTCCTGGCATGCACCCATGTGGTGCATGGATATGTGAGTGAGACTTAAAATGATTATTTGCTTTTCTAGTCATTTGGGGGCTCCTTATCTGCTATCTCACAGCCTGTTGGAGGGTGACCAATGGCTGAGAAGCACTGGACAAATACTCTACTGCTGTCCCTTCCAGTTTCACTTTTGATGGCCTTCTAAATGAATGCAGGGTCACCCTGCAGTGTGCATACACACATGGGCTTGGGAGCAGTTCCTTGGTTTACCTGCTGATGCTCATTGCAACGATAACTGGCTGCCATCCAGATTTCAGGACTTCGGCAAGGGAAGGACATTGCTTGGCAATAGCAACCCAGAGAGGGATCATGACAATGAAGACAGCACAGATCAGAGGAGAAAGGTATTTCACATCTGGCAAGGAAAAGAAACCTTGAATTAAACCCCCATAGTTTCACAGGTTGCCAAAATCAGATTGCACAAAGACAGGAAGAAAGGCAGCAGGACTCTTGCTCCAACCAAGTTATGTTAGCAAAAAAATCTCATGAACCATGATATTCCCCACAAAACTACCTCATTCCACAATAGAAATCCATAATTAATCCCTGAATTTCACTGCAAGAGGATGCTATTTGAAAATCAGCAGGATTCAAAGCAAGTTATATTTGAAGATGAACAAGTCTCCAATTCCATCTCCAGCTAAGAAAGATGAGAAGTTACAAAATTTATGGCTTCAGGGTACAAATCAAACAGCAGGGCAAGGGGGAAACTCTTGTGTGCAAGCTGTATCACACTTAGGGCAGACACCTCACGCCTTCTCCAAAAACATGAGGTAAGAGGTACTTTAGGTGGCAAGCTAGCAGAACTGCCGAGCAGCTGGTCTGCTCTGTAGGAACAAATGCTCTCTTGCATGTGTAAGGCAGCCAAGAACTGGAGCTTCTTTTGTGCTAGCTTATATGTGTTTCCATTAGGTGCTTTTCCTATTCGGCAGAGGCATAACCTTGAAGTGATCTTCAGAAACAAAGGAATTAAAAAAAATAAGTAAATGTGCAGGACTAGAAGAAAATAAAAATTACTCAGAACCATGAGAAACACCTTCAAGCAATGGGGATGATGCCAACCCTTTTGATACAAAAATGCTTCTTCAACAAAGCTCTCCATCTGGTCTCTGTTGGGGCCAAAGGCAGTGGGTTGTAACGCCGACTTTGCAGGTAATCTGGGAGATGAAGCAGGCTCCAAGTGTGCATTTTAAAAATGTCATTGCCAGGGCCTTGGGCTACCTGGATGAGAAAGCATTGATGTGATGACATCTTCCATAAATCATAGGCTCTTACACAAAGAGGTGCACTCTTTATGAGTGGATTCGGTAGGCACTGAAATGCAGCCACTTCTGGGGTGTAGACAGCCACTGTTTTGTCAGTGCACTTTACCACCAGGAGTCATTCAGGACAGATTCAGCTACTGTATTGGGTCTCCTACCTCCACCCCTTGTTGTTTCGAGCAATTAATTCCTTCTTAAATAATGCATACACAGAGCACTGGAGTCTATCAAACCTTATCAAAGCCCACAGAAAGACTCCTGGTAGGATGAATGGCCTTCAGTCTCCACATTCCTGTTCTGCCACATTCTCTCACACACAGCCCATAAACAAGCCGAAATCCTTTGGCACAGTTTGTATCTCCATTTTCAGGACTGAGAAGGATCAGGATCAATTTTTTAAAAATTGAAAATCTTCAGTGGCAAAAGGATATTCTGTAGAAGGAGATGGTGCTGCATCAGGTGGCAGATAGCACTGAAATTTACAGCCTCATCAGTACTTTTGAAGGATACATTTTGGCAGGACCCAGAAGTTGCTACAGCATGATCTGTACCTTACTACACACTGAGGAGAAAAATGGTTTTGTTCAACTACCATCAGCAGTGCTGTCCTCCTACCTGCTTGACTTCATGCTCCCAGTGACTCAGTGTCTGTGTGCTGAGTATTTTCCATCTCAAGAGGTTATTTAAACTACTCTGTAAACTCCACAAATGCTCTCTGGTCATAGCCATAGAGGTTATCATGTTATTCTGCCATGTGCTCCCTAGGAGATACTATCTGAGGCGTAGCAACTGAAAGACAAACTAGCTTTACAGGGACAGGTGCAATGGCATAATGGAAAAAGCCTAATTAAAAAAAAACCGCACTCCTGAAGCTCTAGAGGGACTGGACAGAAGTGGTTCATGAGCCTCTCCCTGCAGTGTGCTCCTTCTCTTGTGCTTACATATGGAACAAGTTATGCAAACTGAGACCAGCTGCCTCGCTGCTTCTGCTCACAGTCTGAAGTGACAGTTTGGGTTTCAAATGGTATTGAGTTTGCTGGATCTTTTCATTTTCCCATTTCTGTTCTATGTTAGGCTCACAGTAAGTAGCCTAGCACTTTAAAAGCAACAGTCAGGCATATGTCACCAAGTTGCAACATGTTTTGAGCTTTTCAGGGTCAACAGGTGACCAAATCTTTGCCGACCAGCAGCACCGCTAACCCCATAGCCACAACTGCTGCTCTGAGTGCTGCAAGCATAAAACACTGCAGACTGCCTCCCTCCAGTTTTGTAACATCTTGTTCAGCCACAACTCTCCACGTGACAAGACACAAGAATATTTTACAAACGCCAAAACCCTGAAATTGCTTTGTGGAGAAGGACCTGCTATTACCCACACACAGAAGTAGTTATGCTTGGCTAGCAACAGATCAGGATTAGAGTCAGTGTCATGTATGTTAACCTTCTGTTCCAAAGCTGCACAATATACGTTGGTGATTTCTTTGGCAGATCCTAGTTGTGTTTATTATGCTCTGCCTTCTAGTTTGTTACTAGAAGAGTCTGCAAAAAGCCTCTTTGGTCATTTTTTCACTCCAGTGGCATGACAGCCTCCATTCTGAAACATGCCAGAAATGGGTAAGTGCCCTGCAGTAATTTCACAAGGATTCGTCCCTCCCCTGCCAAGCTGCAATTCCCTGCTAAACACTGTACCTATGTATTTGAAGAGTGTACTGCTGATTCCCGCCAGCAGGGAAAGGGTTATCAAGTCTCCAAGGCTTGCTGCAATGGGTGTGGCGACATTGTCTGGATTGATCCCAATTTTCCTTGCTCCGAGGATCACACCAATCATCACCAGACCTAGAGACGACACAGAGTAGGAATCAGAGAATGCATCCTGCTGTCTTTCACCCCAGAGCTGCTGTTCAGGTTCCCAGAGGGTCGTGGGGGTCTAAAAAGCAAGATGCACATTACCCATAGCACTACCACGCAGCTGGAGATTGGACAACTCCAGGAATTTGTCCTCTTGCTTTCACCAACCTGACGGGCATGACTCTGCCCCTATGAACTGCGCCAAAGGCCCAGAGGCACACAAGCAAATTCCAGGGATCAAAGGACATACCAGCAGGCAGCCCAAATGTAGAAGCTCCCCTCCTGAGCAGCCTAATCTTTACTGCCTTGAAGCAGGACCAGGCACGGAGCACACTCATAGATAAGCACACAGCAGGCATGCAGCAGCCTCCTGGTGCCATCCCCTGCTCTGGATCTCACGGCACAAATATGTTTTCCATATTAGACCAAAGTCTCTCAAAGTTTGATTCACCAAACAGCAACAAACTTCCTTACAGTAAGCTAAATTAGCCTTTCAGCCCAGCCATCAGACTGACCCCTAATGTCCCAGAGTCTTTGGGGCTGCTTTAACTTGCACTGAATGAGTGTTGATGTTGTGAACAGCTCCAGAGTCATGGGATTATGGAGGCAGCCCACATCACCTCTTTTCCCCTGTCCTCTAAGCTGCACCTGGAAAATTCAGCTGCTTCTCAGCATTGTTGGAGAGAAGTTTTGCTTGCTCAGGTAAGTTAAGGAGCACAAACCCCAAACCCTGATGAACATGTGGGTATTCCTTAACCATCTCTCACAAGCCTGTGGATCAGCTACCTGAAACAAACCCTGCTTGGCCAGGTTCCACGGCAATGTGACTAGCAAGGAGAGCCTTGAGAAAAGACATATGACCGATTCAAAGTCCTTCCATGGCTGACAGATGCACCAAAGGAAGCCCAAGAAATGGTGATTCACTCCAGCTCACCACCTCTCTGTGCCTGTTTGCACAGCCCCACCAAAGCTGAGCATGCACAGGAGCACCAGCTCTCCCCTAGGAAATACCACATGTGCACTTTCCATGATACAACATCCCTTCATACAGAAACACATCCTCACACAACATGGCATTTCCACTAAAACCCTCCCAGACACCCACGCTCCTCTCCCCACAGCACAGTTCATGCTGCTTCCCTCCCTGGTCATAAAAATAGCAACTTCCCGTTGTGCACACCCACACATAGGCTGCCTGTGACCATGTCCAGAGAAGAAACTAATGCCAGCTGCAAGTCTGCGATGGGACAGCAGCAAAGCCTCTCTGTACCACAGTGAGCAGGGAGAATGTAAGGAAGAGTAATGAAAGCTGGGCTGCTGTTTTTTAACAACTGCCTCATCCATGTTTTTCATCAAAGGCATATACAATCACCCTTTGACTCCAGCTTCAGGATATGCACTTGTTCGAACTTGTCCCTTTCATTTAGAAAACTTGCTGTATCCGACTCTGCCAGCTGCCTCTATTCAGGGTATCATGCTGCCCTCGTATGGCAGACTTGCAAACTGATGATCTTCAGGCGACACAACAGCTCCTACCGTCCATCCCATCACGTTTCCCTTGAAGGGGAAGAGCCAGGAGACAGAACTGCCTGGCTCTGAGCTCACAGCAGGCAAACCGTCGGGCTGGCTACAACCCTGCGCAGGGTACTGGGTGACCCGAGTGCATCTTGAGCGTGGTCTGGTGTTGTCTGCTAACACACTCTCTGTTCCCTGCTTTGTGCATGACATTAGTTCAACCTCCCTTAGGAAAGGACCAATGTAGATGGCTAATGTGTCACCCAAGAGAGACAGAGCAAGTGTGTGCACACCCATGCATGTGGCAGTTTTTGTGTGTCAGGTGAAGGACACTTTGGTTGCTGCTGTTGATGCATGGGAGAAGAGAAGCAAAGGCAAGATGCAGAGGGGATGAAAGCAACAGATATAGGACTAATGCTCCCTGCATCCCTCCTCCCTCTGCCAGACCAGAGGGATGTCTGTTGGGCCTCCCTGGTGGAAGGGGCAGTTTACAGTGCTCCATGTGTGATCTGAGGAACCAGAACAACTCACCAAGTGAAAGTGCAGCTATGAAGGCTGTGGTCACACTGCTGGCACACAGCACAGCAGCCTGGCTCAGCTCCACAGAGCCCTTGGAGATGGCTCCCAGGATCACAGCAGCAACAGCTGCCAGAAGTCCCACCACAGTGGCCTGGACCTGGGGACCAAAAGACAGCTGGTGAGCAATCATTCACATCTGGTCCCAGGCAGTCCTGGCTCCACACGACTGCAGCACTGCCACACAGCTTGGAGGGCAAAGCCTTGCATAGATGCTAATTGCTTATGTATTTAGCAGCATCCCTATAAGGCTCCACTAGATGGAAAGAAATATATTGAAAAAGTTTGGAGAAAAACTCTGGAGGCCTGTAAAGGGCAGATAACATTTCAGCAGAGGACACCGAGTCCATCAGTAGAGGAATAACCCTGGTCAACACAAAAATGGGCTCCACATCAATGCAGCACTCCTATCAAGCTGAAAGCTGTGGAAGGAGATAAGGGAAAGCACATAGACACATGTTGCAAGCCCTGTGGCCTTGCCATGTGCAACCTCTAGGCTGGTTGCTAGATTTTAACAAGCAGAAATAGCTCCAAGATGCACATTTCTCCCATCTCTTCCCTCCTGTCCAAGGCTGACTCTCAAACACTGCCAGTAAACAACAGGCTTTATCTAGGGGCTGTTGTGAAACAGGAATTGTGCCATAGCTGTCCCTGTAAAAGGAGGGGCTTTTATTATTTCAGTTTGTTCACAAAAGCAACAAATGTCTAGATGTCTTTTGCAGCTAAACTACAAGCTCTGGGGCCACACAGAGCGTTATTGGAGGTCAAGTCCTGGTTCTGTTGAGAATACCTGCCCCAAATCACCAGCTCTGGATTCAGCATTGCTGAGAACAGATGCTGTTGGTCTGCAACATAGCAAGAGAAAAGAGACTTCTCCATATCCTAGCTGAAGTGACTCACCTGGATAAGGGCTAAATTGCAGGTGGCCATTTTCCATTGCTTCTGGGCATCATCCATCTGTCCGGTGTTAGCCTAGGAGCCAAGAGAGACACCCTGAAAACCTGTTTCGGTGGCACAGGTGGCTGCTGAAGGCAGTTTCACCTGGTCCCTGTGGGAAAGAGACCTGGCAAGCACAGGTCATCATCTTCCAACCTTCCCTGCACTTCCTTCATGGCACTTTTCTGTTGTGCTCCAGCACAGTGTCCCAGGAGCATCAGAGGCTCACACTGGAGGTGCAAAGACATTGCAGTGCACTCAGCTAAAGGTGGAGTGGGCATATTCACCACATCCTGCACAGACCAAAAGCTGAACAAATTAAACCATTTTTCCTCTTTTGTTCCCCCTGAGTTGCTCTGTTGTGCTCCAATTTTTCCTGAGACATGCAATATAAACAGCCCAAAGTAAACAAAACTGCTTAGGGAGATAGAAGAGATCAAATACAGAGTAGCAAAAGCTACTGCAGGTTCCAAGAAGCCTTGGCCTGCTCCCTCCAAAGTAGGATTGTTGAGAAGCCCTGGGTCTCTCAAGGATCAATACCCACAGAAAAGCAATCCAATACTGAAGCTGACAGCTGTGGAGCTCTGGCTTTGTCTCCTTCATGTGTCACAGGGCCCCAGATATCAGCAACTGGCCGCCCAGGGAATAATTCACCTTCAAAGCGCAGATGGAAAATCTCTGTTCTGGTTACAAAATGAGGGCAAACACATTATTTTAACACTCACACATCACTAGTTTCTACTTAGCCAAAAAGGGCACGTCTCATACACAGTGTGATTATATAAAAGAAGAATCTCCTCATGTCTCCTGCTAATCACCCCTCTCCCCACAGCCCCCCCCACCACCACCTTGTTAATACTCACAGCAGTAGAGAGCCTGGATGCCAGTGTCATCTCAAGATTACCCTTCAGGCCAACCAAGGCAGGAACAAGGATAAACACTTCTGTAATTGTCCGAAACACATCCCAGTGCTGGAAGAAAACAAAGGCAACAACCTCAGTTTGTGATGCTGACCAGTCCACTGCTCTTGCTCCACAGGGGAGTGGGTTCTTGTCTCGCCACCTCCTCTACAAGTGTCTGCTATGCACATGGGGGCAGATGCTGCCCTGGACTTGTTGCATTTGGGGAGTGAAGGAAGGAATTTTCAGCTCACACTATTGTTTCTCATCTCATGTACAGCCAAACACTACCCTAACAGTGAAGGATATTTCTTCCTGAAGGCAACAGAAGATTTTGGAAAGCCACAAATTAAAATGTGCCTTTAGGATTAGCTAAGAACAACATGAAAAATAATTAGGCTTCACCAGCCAAATGAAATACAGCACGTTCTTTCTCCTTTGTACTGACACTAGATACAGGAAAGCCTGTTGCTAACCAGACTCATAAGAACAAACACAAAGATCTGGAAGCGATCTAACAACAAAAAGTTGTGTCTGTCTTTTCATACCAATCTTCTAACTAAGCATCTAAGACTGCTGGTAGGACAGAAGGAGATATTTGCATCTCTTCTCCATAGGCAGTTCCTAAATCTTCCTGTTACCAAGCACATTCCCAGCACAGCTGGAAAAAGGATTTTGAATTAAGATATCTCATAAGCTGAACTGCTGGGCCAATATCTTCACTGTCGTTGCTCCTCTGAAGATGAACTGTACAAAGATGTTGAATCAGCTGCAATGCTAGAGACAATCTGAAACCTTAAGGAACTTTGTTGACACACATCTTCTCTAATTTATATACCATACAGTGCTTTGGAACATAATTCATTCACCCCCTGTGCATTCAAGGATGTTGGCAAAGTCCCATTGTAGCCAGAGAGGTTTACATCATGATGAAATCACAGAACAGGGCAGCTCAGTGTGAAGTAAAATCAACAAGTTAAGCATCTAAGAGCAGAATACAACCAAAGAAGACCAGGTCAAAGGTCCATCTAACCTATCCTTAGCTCTAGCAATGGTCAAATTCACGTGTGTAAAACAAGAACCTACAAATATGACAAGTAAACAGGAGAATTCTCCTGTGTATTTTCCAGCCTATGACTATCTGCCACAGGGTACTGAACTGGCGAAGTCTTTCTGCACACTTACCAGTGCTGAAAGGATTTTTCTTTCAGGTACTCATCCAATCTCCCCCCTCCAACCCATGTGCCATCCTGTGGCAAAAATTTTCATAGTTTAGCTACACATCATGTGAAGGATCAGTTTGTTCATTAATTCCAACTTATCCCTGGCTAGTATCCCATGATGGTCCCAAATTCTGGCACAAGAGGACAAAATGAACAACAGATCCCTTTGCACCTCTTTCACATCCATTGGGATTCGATAAACCTGAAAATCCAGGAGGTTGGACAGACTCAATAAATGTCAACACATTCAGCTGTCAGCCTGTTAGACAGGGTGTAATAGCTTGGTGTTTTCCTTTGACTGTGCCATGGGAAGCTGTGGAAAGCTGGTGGTGTGGCTGTCTGCTGGAAAGACCTCACAGCTTCCTTCTCAGTCAGGATAAATGAAGAGTGGGGCTGAGCCAGTCCTGAGCATGTGGTGCAAGACACCCATCAAGGTGCAGATAAGAAGCAAAACATTATTATCAATATAAAAAAGGCACATTTCCTGGCAGTGGTGACCTGGAAACAGGCATGTTTCAAAATGTTAAGGTAAGTTACTTTTGAGTAAATAACAGACAAGACAAAAATAGTCATTTTATTCGACACACTACAATTTCGTCTAAATTTGTTAGCACAGAACTTAAATACCTGAGAAAAGCTAGGGGTGGACATCTCTTTTTAAGATTCATATCCCCCTCTCTCTTCTCTCTTTAAGAATAAAGATCCAAACACATCTTTGACACCTTCAAAAGAAAGGAGAAAAACCAGACCTCATAGCCACAATGTAAAAACCCCCAATCATTTAAAATACAGAGGCAAGAACATATTTATGCTTCAGTTCTTGCATGTTTCACACATAGAAAGACAATGAAGTTTGCAGGTCTCAAGCCATTGTAACAGAAGTTTCAGCATATGAGGTATGTTTTTTTGGGACTCTGCCTTACCTATAATTACAGTGAAAGTCTCTAAGCAATTAATAAAGGATCACACAACTGTACTAATAAAAAAAGCCGACTTAATTGCCTCTATTTGAGTCTCATTAGTGACTCACCAAGAGCCTAAGGACAGATTCATAATGATTTATACCACAGTAGCCAGGACTCCATTGTGTTAGCAACTGCAGAAATACTGAATAAACAGATGATGACTGTGGCATTGACTTGCAGGACTGTCAGCTGGAAGAGTGGGTGAATGGGGCAAGTTATAGCTGTGTAGGCGAGGAGCTACCTGAATGAAGACAGCTGAACTGAGCCTAAGAAACATCTCTGTCCTTCGAGACGAAAACTAGCCTAGGAGAACAGAAACATTCCATGCAATATTACAAACCCACACAGGGACACAGAGCCAGAAAGAGACTCTTCCCCACTCCACATCTCCATAATGGAGTTTCAGCCCTAAAACCCAGCTCTGGAGAAACTTGGTTAACCCCGTGATCCACCGCAGCTGTTCTCCATGGCAGTTGGATCTGCTCATGGGGTCCCTGAGAGGAAGAGAGGCTATGCTGTATTAAGCCAGCCTCCCCAGCTGTAGTTTAGCCCTGCTGTAGTTCCTCACACTGACCTCACAGTCCCAACCATGTCCTGTCACATCTTCAGGGCATTCATCTCCCAGGGCAGCAGCTAAGGAGCCTCAGAGGTTTTCCATTGCTCTGAACAAGTCACCAGAAAGATCAAAATATCCTGGAGTACAAAACGCAAGCCGATTCAAAATCCTTTCCAGTGCTAATAATCTCATGGGCTTTAATCAACAAAGGACAGGGATACCTTATGTCTGTGGCTTTTATTTAGACTATGCCCCACTGGAGTATTGTGGAAGGGGAAAATGAAAGGGCAGCTTTCCTCCAGAATTCTGGTTTGAAATCTGATTGTCCAGCTTCATTCTGATTCCTCACCTTACATAAAAGAGTGGGCCAAACACTGGCAATGCCCCAGCAAAGCCAGCCAGCCTAGAATCTGGATCGAACAGCTGGCCAAGGATCACTGGAGCAGAGGTGGAAACATCCAGGAAGAAAAAGCCCATGCCATGCTCTCGGCCCTACAGAGAGGCTGCATCATCTGCACAACCAAGAAGAGAAAATGGCAAATGGATACTTTTTTGGGCATCCTTCTATTACAATATGAGAGACCCAGGTTCGAGCCTTAGAGCCAGCTGGGCTAGATAAACCTCTCTTGTTGATTATTTTTAAACAGTAACATGAACAGTTTTTGTTTTAATCCCAGAACAGATCAGAAACTGCAAAAATCCTGGAAAGTTTGATAGGACAAACAAGCAATTTCCACTTTGATCTCTTCTTTACAGCAACATCAACCCTGCAGAAGAGCATGCCAGCTGGACTCCTAGCACAGAACTAAATTATTTCGAGGTATTTTGCATGTAACAAAACAAGGGCAGCAGAATTAAACCACATATATGCTCTAGGTACCATCCATGAGCTTGTCCATATATCTCCCTGTCAAAGACAGACAGTGAGTTTCCCAAGAATGTTTTGCAGTGACTGCAAACAGGGCAAAGCATTCCTCAGCCAGACAACCACAGAAAAATGGGCAAATCACAGACTCCTGGACTAGAAAAACCTGTAGTTCAATTGGTGTGAGCTCTTGTGATTGGCAATATAAGTCTTATGGTACCTGGCCTCAGGTAAACAAATTTGTCTCAGGTTTTAGTTGTTAGGACAGTGAGATTCTACCTCTCACACTTGCAGGAAGAAAGACTGAAAATAAATATCTCAAAGACAATAAAGCACAGAAGAATATTACAAACCTTTAAAGACTTAGATCTCTGCATTTTCCCAGCTACTGGCTTTGTTTTTAAATATGGTGGTGTTGATGCCATGGCAGCTCACCTCAATACCATCTCTCCTGTGCCAGTTGTGACTCTCAAAGCACTAGGCTCCCTCCTCTGTTAGCTGAACCCATGGACTTATGGCTTCTATTTCAGCAGAGTTGGAAACACCTTCATGAAAAAATATACTTCCTGTGGTTGTGTTTTATGTGTGACCCCCTGTCTAAGAGCCCAGTGAACAAATACACAAACCAGACTGCCCACCAGTATATATGTTTTCCACCAGATTGAATACAGTTACATTTTTGAACAGAGACCATCTCTTAGCAAGTGCTTCTGGACAAAGACCTGTTCACTTGCCAAGGTATGGAGTGGGTATGTACTGTGTTTTTATCCTTCCCTGAGATAACTGCTAACTATTAATGTAACATCTTGGGTAGTTTGAGAACTTCTGTAATGCTGCAAGACAGGTCTGTGCCTAAACACAGCACAAGGTGGAGATGACAAACACAGCACAGCAACAGTGTGTGCCACTCCAGTTAACCCTTCTTTGATATTCCTCATATTCCCCTCAATTCAACTCCTCTGCTTCTTTGTTTCTTCCAAAGCAGGAAAAAAAACAGGAAGGTATTGTCTTTCCAAACATTCAAGTACCCATATTTAGCTCCTGCTGTGGTATTAATGCCAGAGAATCCAATGTACTCCAGTGAGCTCAGAGTGCAGGATATATCCTTGGGAAACTCTGCCAGCCTTTTGATTTGTAAATCCACTGGCATGAGACGCCCAAACTAGATCAAATTTTGCATTTCTATTTGTGCCACTGGTACAAAGGAAAGACCGATGGGATAGATTCGGGTTGTGGGCACAATGGTGTAAATGCAGCAGGACTCTCTGAAAGTCAATGGAAGTTATTCTAAATTTACACCCACCTCAGAATCTGCCCGAGGAGTCAGTCTGTAGGCAATACTAATCATTTTATGCTGGCATGCCTCTCATCACAGTATCTAAACGCCTTCTAGACCAAAGATTACATTAGGCTGTTTGCAAAGAACTGAAAGCATGAACTTGCCTCTAAGTAAGACAGGTAATTAATAACAACCCTGACCTAGATCTCCTTATCAGCAATTTTTGAAGGAAAAAAATGATATCATGCAACAGGGGAACATGCTGCAGTCTGATCCAGTTGCTTCACAGCAGTCATCACCAAAGTGTTTAGCTCAATACAGAAAAGGGAGCACCCAGGCTAATTCACCAAAGACAGTTTTGGACAGCCTGTCTGAAAGCCACTATCCCACTATACAAGGAGCCCAGCTACTGATCTAACACTCTGTAGCACAGGACAAGCCCACAGCCATCCTGCTGACTGGCTGCTAGAACCACACACATTAAAAACAAAAATGCACAAATACTCAAGGTCAGTGACTCAGCCCACCCTCTTACTACAAGTTGCCTAAACGCATGTACCTACTTGAACGACATCCATCAAGAGGCCAGCAGCTACCATTCCCAAGCCTGCCAGAAGGAAGGGCACGAATATCTGGGAGGCAATGGAGAAGGAAGTCTCTGGGAGAAATCCACTGGCTGACCTGGTCAACTTGCAGGTGAAACCTCTCAGCTTCTTGCCGTGGAAGCACAGTTCCAATTGTAACTGGGTGACCACCATGGTGACACACCATTACCCCATGCTCTGCAGGGAAAAGGTAGGGAGATCAGGACATCACACAGATCCTTCTTGCAGCTCTCTCCAAAATCAGAAGAAATGCTTTTCCTCAAACTACGGCCATGATGCCAAATTGTTTTAGCTTGTTCTTCTCCTAGGAACACGTCCAGAGGATTGCAGCACAGGTATCCTCCAAAACTGATTCCGATGAGTTGAGCCCAGGTGACAGCAAACTTGATGGACACAATTTCTCCAATTTATATCCAGGGGGGGATTAAAAAAGAGAAGAGAAGATTGCGGAGATGTCTGTGGACGAATAGAAATGAGCCCACACCCCATTCAGCTCCCACCACTTCAGTAAAAACCAGTAAGACCTGCTCAGGCTACAGCACTGAAAGAGTGACAGGTCATGCAAGAATCCCTCAGCGTGCACTAGTGTCCTTTCTCCTCAGGTTACACTTCTTGTCAGACCACAGCTCCCGCTTGATACGGTGGCTTAATATGTAAGCCTGTTGTGATCCGGCCCCAGTCCTCTCACTCCCACAGCAAGCACTGTTGAACTTTCCTCACTGTCCCAAGTCTGAGGAGGTGGAGAGTTAACAACCACAATCCATTTAGTGCTTCTTCAAGGTGAAGAAAGGTCACGGAAAACATGAGTCCACATTTCTCATGGCTGACGATACTAAGCAGGTCTCATCCCCAGGCAAGGGACACAGCTGAGCTGGCTGGGGGGAGAAGATCTGCCCTTCTAGTCCCCTGCCCCTTGTGTCCCCTCCATGGTCTCCGCGGGATATAACAAGTTCTCTGCCAGCTATACCTCTGAATGACTGGCTCCCAGAGGGAAAAAAAAAGTTCAGAGAACCAACCAATAAGCTTCAAAAGTGAACACCCTTATCTGCTGTCATCACTTCAACTTTCTGCTAGTTTGCAAAGGCCAAGATAAGAGTCATAGCCAGAGCTTATTTAAGGTAGCTCCATAATCTTACTACACCGCAGGCAAGGGAAAGGGCACGCTGTGAGCTGGTCTCCCTTCCTGTCCTACAGTGAAACAGACTGCTTCTGTTTGCTCCTGGGAAGATACTGTCTTTGGGAGAGGGGGTCTCACCCCATAGCCTCCATGGTTAGGCAGTTGACACAAGGTCAAAAACCAGAGCTGCACTGTGGCCACATACAGCCAAAGAATTTGTATCCTGCTCAATAAAGGCTTCAGCTCAAAGTCACAAATGTAAGGAAAGGAGTCAGGGTATTATGCTGGGGCTCCTTTGTAATACTTGGGCAAACTAATTGAATCAGAAGGTCAAAAAACTTGAAAAACACAATTTAGAATGGATCAACTTCCCTAACACTCTATGCAGAGAGACATGAAGATTAATAGGCTGTGGACTCTGTCCTTGTGACAGGGCTCCCAGCTTGGAGCTACATGCATCAGTGGGGTTGGAGAGAACAAGACATGTTTCTGCCTTGCAGAAAAATAGGGAACTGAGGAATCTCTTGGCCATTTAGACACTGTTTCTTTGGTCTGAATTCACACAAACCAAAGCACAGAGCCAAATGGGCTGAGATGGCAGAGCAGATCTTCCTGCAAGCATAGCACAGTGGAAAACAAGCCCAAGCTACAGATGGGAGACTCTGTCCTTTGCTGTTTTCTAGGCTGATATTTTGGTACAGCCCCTGAAGCCTTCTCCACTCCCAACTGGCTTGGTGTGTACGCATGGCCCTTACACCTCACAATGGTCTGGTTAGCTGAAAGCTAACAGGAGAGTACATTTCAGCTAATCTAACTGGAAAAAAAACCCCCACAATAGCTGGAAGAGGGAGGTTAATAAAAGTCTTGCAATAACCACATATGACCGAACCTTTTTGTACCGCTGGGAACAGAGGACTGACAGCATGAAGGCCCAATTCTGGTTAGTAACTCACAGAGGCTTTAAGGAAATAAAAGAATTTCTGGACAATTGTCATGGG
Source organism: Acanthisitta chloris (assembly GCF_000695815.1). Lineage (NCBI taxonomy): Eukaryota > Metazoa > Chordata > Aves > Passeriformes > Acanthisittidae > Acanthisitta > Acanthisitta chloris. Next base: position 4,031 of record NW_008681799.1, on the reverse strand, counting down.
GTTTCAAGATCTAATAATGTGCATACCTAGTTCCATATGCCACTGTATCATCCAACTGGATTGCTGACAGGCAGAACACTAATGTAAAGAAAATATTAATGAGCACGAATGACTCATATGCCATTAAAAAACACAGTAGCAACACATCCTGTACTAAAGTGTCTGCCAGGCAGGGTTTATGAGTTTATCACGCTTCAGCTCCCTCTGTTTCTAAGCAAGCACCATAAAAAGTCTTCAAGCGATGATCAATATGCAGAGAAGGTAATTGGTTCAGGTGACCTGTGTGTGTACACTGGGTCATTTCATTATGCATTTAAAGATCCTCTGATAAAGATCCACACCATATTTGTCAGCAAAGAGATGCATCATATTTTCCTGGCAAAGGGATATACCATATTTGTCCACAAAGAGATGCATCACGTTGGAGAAGAAACAGAGCATTGCTCAACAGTGGGAAAAAGATTGCTAACTAACTGGTGAAAACAACACCACCACACCTCATGGCTGTACTACTCATCATGGTAAAACCTGAGAAGATGAACTGCTGCCCTTCTCTGCACACAAATACACTGTATACCCAAGCTTGCAAACAAGCTAACATGTAGCATTGCCCCAGAAGAGTCAAAGCAGGAACAGCTTCTTTGGTGAGCCCTGATCTAGGGCCCCCAACCATTGCCACAGTACAAAAAAAAACAGAATAGAAAGACGACAAGTGCCAAAGAGTACAGTTTCAGATGTACATCATCATCCCTGCAAAGAAGAGACAGGAAAACTAGTGAACACTCTTACAATATGGCAGTGTTAGCCACAGGCAGCACTATTCTGACGCCTTGGGCTCAAGGAAGGACGATGCATTTCAGGGACTGCATGTCCCAGTTGTTCAAGAGTCTCACTCCCGACTCTGTAAGCTCTCTGTGTATTCTTGTTTTCTAACTTTGCTCTTCTCTTCCAGTGCTCTTTGGGCACTGGAACAGCTCCCCAGGACAGTGATCACAGCACCAAGCCTGACAGTTCATGAAGCATTTGGACAATGCTCTCAGGCACATGGTGTGATTCTCAGGGATGTCCTGTGCAGGACCAGAGCTAGACTCGATCATCCTTATGTCCCTTCCAACTCTGAATATTCTGTGATTCCCCACTTTAGGGGCAAAGAAGAAAACTTATGTGGAGAGCCTGAGAGCAGGCAGTTGGAAAGTGCCTGAGGCCCAAAGCCTCACAGCATCCACTGCTGTCCTACAGAAACATCAGCAGCAGGGGCAAATCAGGACTGGGTCAGGAAGAAAGGGCAGTTTCTAGCAGCAGCAAATCCATGATGAGATGTGCTCAAATAGCCCATGACATGCATGAACAGTCACTGTGCTAATTACCAAAGGCCTGCTTTTCCTATGAGATGTTGCATGGGTTCATTTCCTAGGCTCTAAGCACTAACACGGCAACTCTTTGTGAGCTCTTTATTTGCCAAAACAGAAACCAGACTTTTGCAGTTTCAGAGGAGAATGAGGTTTGCCTCACATTCTGTTCATATTAGTGGCTCAGTTCTTCCTAGAAAAAAAAACTTTCTAGGGCAGAAACATTGAAAGAAAAGCTTCTAACAATCATAAACCCATCTGCAACCTATTTTGTGCTTTAATAACTCACAGTGGAAAGCAACATACATTTAATGTCAGAGATCCATAGGAATGGGCAGGTCTAAACAATAAAAATGGAAGCAGTTGCTCAATGCTCAGGATTCTCAGAATAATGTCTAAGGAGGCAAAAAGTAGTTGTCATTGGGTTCTGGATTTGCCTTAGTGTTTTGTCATCTGCTGGGTGTCAAGTACATGCTAAGGTCAGTTAAGGATATCGTGTCACTCTTAAGCCTTTATAGCTCTTCTAGCTTAGGGGGATCAGCCCTGGGTTAATAACAAAGGAACACAGCTTCAGATTTGTGGAAGTTGTCAATGCAGGCACAGTAGTTTCAGTGTCACTGTATCAGATAGGTCAGGGTAGTCTGACCTCACAGCTAGTTAGTCAAGTATCAGGGGTTAACAAAAAGGCACACAGTAATGAGAATCACCCAGACTGCAAAGGCACAGCAATGTCTAAGCTGAAAGTTAACTGCAGTTTAAACTGTCTAAAATTAAGTGCTCGCCACTACCTTAAGCTCTGTATTGCTGCACCATAGAAGGAAAGGTCTGATCCTGACTGTCACAGAATCAGAAATTGGACTGGAAGAATTCAAGTCATCTGCTATGAGGCCTTAGAAAAGAATGTGGTGATCAGGCTGGGCTGGGCTGGTTGACTCATTGCACAATGAAGCAGCAGATGCAGGACTATCCAGAGCTATATCCATGAGTGATACCACTCTCTCTGCTACAGGAAAGCACTGTGCCACCACAGCCCCTGGGTCAGCCACCCTCTTCCCGGGACCAAGGTGAGATCTTTGGACATAATGGCACATTCCTACATAGATGCTTCATGTCCTTCATGTACTCTTTAGTACCACATTGTCTTTTTTTCCCAGAGGAGGAAAGGAGACAGAAAAGCACCACAGGCTGTCTCCTGAGAGCTGCATAGAAGTACATAATAGTTGACTTTGAAGGACATGTTGGCATATGAATCTGCTGCAAATCCTCCCTTACTATGTCATCCCCAGAGCAAAACCTCTGCCTCTGTAGAAACATCCCCTACCTATCCCATATCAGCTATGTTAGATGGCTTTATCTCCCTTACCTGAACATAATCCAAAACCATGCCTGCCAAGACCATGCCAAGCCCAGCTAGGAGGTATGGCAGGAGCACTTGCAGGCAAATTGAGATGGCTGACTCTTCCTGCGACTTTGCCATGGCCACTTTCTCCTCAGACAACAGCTTCTGCTGTGCATGCAGGGAGACATCCTCTGCCTCCTGGTTGCCAAGCCGGCTCTCTCTGTGTTTACCCTTGTTCTTTCCTTTGTGCCTGGGTCGCTCTCCATTCCTAGTCCTGCCCTCTTTTCTCCTCTGCCGAACTTCCTCACCTTTCATGGTGGCTTTCTTGAATCACAGAGTTTTTCTGAAAAACAAGGTCAGAAGCAATGAGATAACAAAAAGAAGCATCAGGTAGGTGAGAGACAGGAAATCCCTGAGTATTTTGTGCACTTCACTAACCCGAAGGTGAAATACCATCTAGTCCCAAACCCAAATACAGGCCCAAATACTAGTACTTAGTTTACCTTCAACCTTGTATAGTGTCAAACCAATCTCTTTCTGTAATTGCATCTCTTCCTAGGCCTGTGTTCACACTGGAATGCTTGCTGGGCATCCTGGTTCTTAGCCTGAGAATGCCTAGAAGGATGCAGAAGGTGCTGCATACGGCCTGAACTCTTGATCCAGCAACTCTCACACTGGCAGTAACAAGAACTGAGGACCCCAGAATAATCCAACCCTTTTCAAGGTCTGACCCCTAGCCAAGAAATGGGAGCAGTAGACATCCTGACTCCAGCAGGACTCCAGGTATTTGCTATGCGTGGTACCTAGCATACGACAGCTAGCTGTCCATCACTCCTCAGTAACAAGATAATTCTTTGGACTTCTTTCAAATCTGGACACTTTTCCCTCCTTTTGTGCCTTAGTTGACATTCATGCACTACATGACTGATCTGTCTATAGATACGCCGATGTGACCCCGCAGCACCTTATAGGAAAAAAATTAAACATGCAAAATTGTTACCAGTTGCCCTTTTCCTACCATCACATCTCATTTCTTGATGCAACTGTCATTCATACTGCCTGTCCTAGGCAGTGTCACAAATCTTGCCCCATCACCTCCTGGCAGCAGTCATCTGGGTTAACTGCTGCCAGATACTCCCTGATGCTCTGATTTTCAGGATGGGCCCTAACACCCAAAGCCACCCCGCTACCACAGGTAGGACCAATCCTCTTCTCGCCCAACATCTGGCGAGATGTTGGGCGAGAACTGCTCGGAGGCCCCAAGCACGGATGGGGAGGGGGAGGGAGGAGGGATGGACAAGGCAAATTCCCGCTCTGCGGGAGGAGGAAGCGCGGCCCCGCTG